>NC_058130.1:196306027-196360704 GCF_016433145.1 Gracilinanus agilis
ATATATATATATATATATATATATTGAGATAATTTGTGGATAAAAGGGAAAAAAAGAACAAAATCAATGATTGCTACATTGACAAAAAAAAACTATTTGGGAGCAGTCCCCTTTGGAAGAAGAGTATACATTCAAAACAAATGCTTTCAATGGTCCAGTTTCACATCCTAAAGTTCACTATGGATCTTCTTGATGCAATGTGTGGCGCCTTCTCCAAACAGGTTCATTGTCTAGATTCTTGGAGGTAGCAAATTTATTATCCTAAAATTTTCTAAATTCAAATCAAACTTTACAATAATAACAAAGGCTCCCCTGAGGAAAATAATAACAAACAAGGATCACTCAGGAATACATGGGGGAGTTATAAGGTATATGAATCAATTGCAAAAGAAATAAAAACATTAAAAAATCCACATGAAAGATAAAAAATAACTTGTGGATGAAACAAAAAAATGTCAAAGTCTTAAAAAATCTAAGTAAAAGAAAAATAAAACTATAACAGGTCCTTGGATCAGGGCCCAATTAAATTGATATAAGTAATTATACCCTTACCCAATCAGTGGCCAGAACTACAGAAAGTTTGCCACACTTATAAAAGACAGAAAGGGACTAGATTATAGGAGCCAGAATGATAGCCAGGATGAGGTGCTTGGATAGAATGTGGTTCAAAGGAAGTCCTACATCTTAACATATGTTAAGCACTGCAACCTCGAACCCCAAACCAGTTCAAGTACTCTTGTATTGGCTCAAAATTACATCAATCCCACTGGGATTGGATGGTCTCTTTGACCTTGTGCTTGATTTGCACTATGCAGGTTGAATTTGTGCTTCTTTAGGACTGTGCAGTGGCTTTTTAAAAATTCTCTTCTGGAATCAGACAGAATTATTAAGCAAAGTTCCATAATTATTTAAATGATCAATGGCATTATTCTATAGGTTTAGAGCCTTTTGGGTATGCATTAATATTAGAACAAATGTATTTTAAACATATTACTGCAAACTTAAAAAAGATTAATATTGATAATGTGTCAAGTTCAAAAATGAGAGAAAAAAGAAAACTCAAAACTGTATTGCATGTACAAGGGGGGAAAAAAAGAATGTTTAAAAAATCAAAAATACATAGCTTAGAATCAGTGAAAGGTTTCTCACCCAAAAAATGAGATCCAATTTCCTTTTTAAACTTGTTCATGAACTATTGTGAATGCAAATTATTTTTACAGAGTAACAGATTTATAAAAATAACAATATAGTAAATAATGTATATTCAAATAAAGTACCAAATTCCCAAAATTCACAATACCCCAGTTATTGACAATAGCAAACAAACCCACTATCATAATAGGATTCACATGAGTTGCTGTGTGACATTTTAAAACCTATGAACTGATGGATACTTATACAGATGTAACAATTCTTTCAACCTTGGCAAAAACACAAACCTCTGTATTGCTCAGGAAAATGTTTTGGGGTCTAGAACATCACAAAGAAATCTAGATTGTTCTGGTGGAAATAAATTAAACTAAATAGTTATAATATTGGGCATGCAGGAGCTCTTTTGGCTTCCTGCTTTATATATAAGAATTTTGGTAAGAACTTCTGTTTGGTTCTCTACCTTTAATACAACATTTTTTATTTTATATATATATACATATATATATATATTCCATTCAGAAGGTATAAAGTCATTTCTAAAGACTCCTTAAAAATTACAATTTAAATTCTTAAGTTATTAAATTCTCCAAGGTTGTATACGCAACATGTGACCTCGTTAATTACAATAGCAAATACAGTATACATAAGACTTATGGGTTTTTTACAACTTAAAAAAATTTTTGTGCTAGATGTTCATGGGCTTTTTTACAATGGTATGTTGTTATAGTAAAAGCATAGGGAAACAGTACAGATAAAGAATCGTATAATAGAATAGACATTAATTAGATTAATACGATTAATACAGATAAACTTAAAAAAAATTTAAACCTTAAAGAAAATAGGAAATACAATAATATAAGGAAATCACCAGTTACAAGCAGTGTAGTCAAAAATCCTTTTTCCCAATCCCAATAGGCTGGTTTACTATCTTGAGGGGAAAAGCTGAAAATAATTAGTAAACAATAAACTTTCAGATCTCTTTTTAAGGATAATTACCCTCCCCCAGTATTTTCATCCATTCAGATTTTGTCAGAATTTTGAATTCTGTCATAGTGAAGAATAATTCTGCACTGAGCATAGTGTGGATGACCCTCATAATGGGTATAGGTAAACCAAAAAGCCAAAGGGGTGTGAACGGATGAATTTCTCCTCTGAATCTCAAGATTAGTCAAGCTCTCAACTGCAAGGTATTCAATCAGTACAAAAATCCCCAGGAAAAGAATTAAGTAGATCCAAATTGCATTTTTTTGCCATACCAATGTTTCGTAGTTTCAAGGATTCTTTGAAACAGTATTATTCCTCCAAAAAAAAAAAAGAGGCTGAATAGGGTTTGTTTACAAATTAAACACAAAAAGGCAAAATCTTGCCAGAGAACAATAGGGTATTTGCATATGAGAGAGCTAGCCAAAAAAAAAAAGAGAAAAAATCCCCAAAACTTCTACTTCTAATCTACTGATTTAGCCTCTCTGCTCTCAAAAGAAAAGGCAGAGAAGTTCCCTTCTTGTGGAAAAAAAATGCTCCAGTTGTAAGTCTCTCAGCCAGAAGTCCAGGGCCAGTTTAAGACTTTGGCTCAAAAAATGACTAGTGCAGGCTGGAAAAGCCAAGTGGGGAGGGGGAAGGGATTTGAGTCTCACCCTTCCATTAGAAAAAGGCAGTTTTGATTGGCAGGCTATTGGTGGCTGGAGGACTAAAGGGCTGGAGAGCTGGAGGGCTGGAGGGCTGAGTCTGCAGTGGCTGAGATGGGGTGAAAGCAGGAGAAGAACAAAAAACACAGAGAAGCTGAGAAAGGGAAACCCCAGCTCTCAGCTCTGGGGCAAACTTACTAACTACACTGAAAATCTATTAAAAAAATATATGAGGATTCTATCCTGTTGTGGTTATCCAAAAATGCGGAGATTAAAATTAATATCAAAATACTAAATATCATATTTATGAATATTTTATTAATAGTAAACTAATGGAGACCTAACTAAAAGGTTACTAACAGGCCTGCTCCCAGGAACAAAAAAGAAAGATTGAGGAGTAACAGTCAAATATAAAACAATAATGTGACCATACAAACGTGGAGGCACAGGAGAGATTAAAAGGAATTTTGGGAAAACTAAGGGACTCATAGGGGATGAAGTCCAAGGTTCAAAATTTCCATTTATACAGAAACAATTCTTGGTAGAGACTCAAAGACAGAAAGTAAGGAGTTAAATAAAGGAAAGAAAAAGAAAAGAATGTAAAGATAGCAGAGGTATAAACCAATATTGGAGGGAAGGAAAAATATTATTTAATGAGGGAATTAATAACTTGGAGAAGAGGTCATTTTAGTTCAGCATAAAAGGATGGGCAGGCTTTTAAAACTTCAAATAATATAAATAATTATTATTTTTTTAAACTTTATTTTTTTAGAAAAATTTTTTCTATGGTTACATGATTCATGTTGTTACTTTCTCCTCCTCCCAAACCCCCCAGCCTCCCATCCTGTAGCCAACACACATTTCCACTGGTTTCTTTATGTGTCAAAGAGTAATAGCTTAGTCTCCTCATTGCTTATTTTAATAACATTCAATTTCTTTTTTTCTCTAATTGCTACTGCTAGTGTTTCTAGTACAATGTTAAATAATAGAGGTGATAATGGGCATCCTTGTTTCATGCCTGATCTTATTGGGAAGGCTTGTAATTTATCCCCTTTGTATATGAGGCTTGTTGATGGTTTTAGATATATACTGTTCATTATTTTTAGGAATGGTCTTTCTATTCCTATACTTTCTAGTGTTTTCAATAGGAATAAGTATTGTATTTGGTCAAAGGCTTTTTCAGCATCTATTGAGATAATCATGTGATTTTTATTTGTTAGTTTGTTGATATGGTCAATTAAGTGAATGGTTTTCCTAATGTTGAACCATCCTTGCATTCCTGGTATAAATCCCACCTGATCATGATGGATAACCCTCATGATTACTTCCTGAAGTCTTTTTGCTAGTATTCTATTTAAGACTTTTGCATCTATGTTCATTAGGGAGATGGGTCTGTAGTTTTCCTTCTCTGTTTTTGGTCTGCCTGGCTTTGGAACCAGTACCATATTAGTGTCATAAAAGGAATTTGGTAGGACTATTTCTTTGCTTATTATGTCACATAATTTTTATAGTATTGGGATTAGTTGTTCTTTGAATGTTTGATAGAATTCATTTGTGAATCCATCAGGCCCTGGTGATTTTTTCTTAGGAGTTCTTTGATGGCTTGTTCAATTTCTTTTTCTGATATCGGATTATTTAAGTATTCTATTTCTTCTGCTGTTAATCTAGGTGATTTATATTTTTGTAAATATTCATTCATATCACCCAGATTGCTATATTTATTGCAATATAATTGGGAAAATAGTTTTTAATGATTGCCTTAATTTCTTCTTCATTAGAGATGAGGTCTCCATTTTCATCTTTGATACTGTTAATTTCATTTTCTTATTTCCTTTTATTAATTAGATTTATTAGTACTTTGTCTATTTTATCAGTTTTTTTCAAAATACCAGTTTCTAATCTTATTTATTAATTCAATAGTTCTTTTACTTTCGATTTAATTAATTTCTTTTTTGATTTTTAATTTTTCTAATTTAGTTTTAATCTGGGGATTTTTAATTTGTTTGCTTTCTAGTTTTTTAAGTTGCATGCCCAATTCATTAACCTCTGCCCTCCCTAATTTGTTAATATATGCACTCAATGACATAAATTTTCCCCTGAGTACTGCTTTGGCTATATCCCATAGGTTTGGGTAAGATGTCTCATCATTGTCATTGTTTTCAATGAAATTATTAATTGTTTCTATGATTTGTTCTTTCACTAACTTATTTTGGAGAATCATATTATTTAATTTCCAATTAGTTTTTGGTTTACCTCTCCATGTATCCTTGCTAATAACTATTTTTATTGCATTATGATCTGATAAGGTTTTATTTATTATTTCTGCTTTTTTGCATTTGTTTGCCATGTTTCTGTGCCCTGTTACATGGTCAATCCTTGTGAATGTTCCATGTGTTGCTGAAAAGGTGTATTCCTTTTAGTCCCTATTTATTTTTCTTCGTATATCTATTGACTCATATTTTTCTAGGATTTCATTCACCTCTCTTATCTCTGTCTTATTTATTTTTTGGTTTGATTCATCTAGATCTGATAGGGGAAGTTTGAGGTCACCCACTAGTATGGTTTTGCTATCTATTTCATCCTTGAGCTCTGCTAGTTTCTCCTTTAGAAATCTGGATGCTATACCATTTGGTTCATACACGTTGAGTATTTTTTTGTTGTTTATACTGCCTTTTATCAGGATGTAATTACCTTCTTTATCTCTTTTAACCAGATCTGTTTTTACTTTGGCTCTATCAGAAATCATAATTGCAAATCCTGCCTTCAGTTGAAGCCCAATAGATTTTGTTTCATCCTTTCATTTTTACTCTATGAGAAAAAAAAGGAGGGTGTACAAGATGGAGTTTTTTCACTGAACTGTACAGCAGTAAGTTCCCCCTGCTCTTTCCTGCTGTTAGACCTGGTTTTCTTTCCTCTCAAAGCTCTCTGTTCTCTATCTTGTTGTTGTAAATGAGTAGGTCTGAAGTTTTGTTCCATCTAAGCCGCCATCTTCTGAGCATTTTTGCTATGTTTTTCTGGCTTTCTCCTCTAGCCACCTCCCAGGTTCCTATGTTCATCTCCCTGAGTCCAGAGCCAGCAAGGCCGTTTCTGTGGGCTGGTGTATCTGCCTGCCTAGAGATTTCACAGGCATCTGGAGACTCCACACAGCCCAAGGGGTGGGGTCCTAAGATACCCTCAGACCCAACAGTTGAAGAATTCAAGCCTTTTTTTCTTGGTGTAACTCTTGAGCTGTCTAGCAGTAGGATTCCCCTTCTCTGTCCTGTTAGGTTTGGTCTTCTTTCTTTTCAAAGTGTTTTGTTTTCTATCTCAGTGTGGAAAGAGTGCGGAAATTTTAAGATTTGCTCTGTCTAAGCCTCCATCTTCCCAAAATCCAGGAGCCAGCCTGTAAATATTTAATAAAAAGGACATACAGTGGATAGAGTTTTAAACCTGGAGTTAAGCAGACTAATTTTTATTAATTCAAATCAGGCCTCAGACATTTACTAGCTAAGTGACTCAAGGCAAGTAACTTAACCCTATTTTCTTCAGTTTCCCTCATTTTAAAAATAAGTTAGATAAGGAAATGGCAAATTATTCCAGTGTATTTGTCAAGAAACCCCAAAATTGGGTCATGAAGATCCAAAAACAACTGAAAAATGACTAAATGACAATATTTAATAAATATTTGCTGAATTGACTTTGACTGAAGTTGAGTAAAAATATTCTAGGAATACACTATGGTTGTATGGCACAATATAAGGAACACTAGTAACTATCTTTAACTAGTTCTATGAACTTGGATGAATTATTTTGTCACTATGGACCTCAGTTTCCTCATCTGATATGTAAAGGTAAGTAGAAAATCAAACTAGGAAATCAACCTCTAAAATAACTTCTATCTCTAAGATTCTAAGAATCTACATCTTAAAACAACAGTATTTAGAATCCTAATAGATGGGGCTTTAGTTGAAGCCCAATAGATTTTGTTCCATCCTTTCATTTTTACTCTATGAGAAAAAAAAGGAGGGTGTTTAATCTTAATTAAAGATTAAGTTGTTCCTAAGTTGTTATTTGTAAGAATGAAAGGTTAACAGTTCATTTATATCAAAAGTAAATGTTTGTTTTCTAGGGTGATTACTTAAAACTTACTCATGAATATATTATAAATATGAAAAAATCAGAAAACTCAGAAGACTTCCATGAAATAATAGTACAAAATAAACTATTTACATGGTGATCACAGCAATGTAAAGGAAAACAAATTTGAAGGGCCTCTAATTAACACAGTGAGAAATGACAGCAAGGGAAGACTGTATTTCCTCTCTTTTTGCAGAGATGTGATGGATTACAGAGATAAAATGGGATAAACATTTTTATTTCTGGCCAATATAACTCTTAGTTGTTAGATAGTAGGTAGAGATAGAAATGAAAAGAAAGAAAATAAATAATAAAACATTAAAATGTATGAGAAAAGAAGGATAGAAACAAAAAAACCCATCCATTTTATTACCTTGTTAAATGGAATGCACCCTTAAAAAAAACCAAAATGGGCACAACAGAAGTTCATTGTTTCATATACAATCTTTTTGTGTATTGTACATAGGTATATTTGTTTGTTGATAATTATTTTTATAAAATGTTTTTAAAAATCATTTTTGAAGAAGAGTTCTCTCTCAGATGTATTCAAGAAGAGAAGTCCTCTCACAATATTTACTTATATATTTACAATACTTACAATAAAAATCTACATGAAATGATGCAGTGGAATAAGCAGAATTTGGAGAATATTGTACACAGTGACAGCAATATTCTATGATGATCAGCTGTGAAAACTTCACTACTCTCAGCAATGCCATGAACAGGGGCAATCCTTAAAGACTTATGACAAAGAATTCTATCCAATTTCAGAGAAAGAACTGCTGAATTGGATGGATATGGATTCAATCATACTATCTTTCATATAAGTGTATTTATGGTTTTTAGTTTGGGGTTTTGGTTTTGTATGAATGTGTTCTTACAACAATAACTAGCATGGAAATATGTTTTGCATGATAATAAAAATAAAAAAGAAATTATTAGTTGAAGGACATAGGACAAGTTATTTTACTTTTCAGGTTTCTAATATATAAAATCAGGGAGTTCAACTGGGATATCCTTAAATTCCCATTCAGCTCCAAATCTATGCATCTAATTGTCAGTGAAAAAAATCTTCCTAACATACTTGATATGCCTGGACCTTTGACGAGGATGTTGTTGTCTGACTACTTTTAAAAATTAACATGCTCTTTAATATAAGTATTCTGGAAAGGGCAAACATCATGCTATTATTTCTTGGCATTTGCCTGCTGTCTAGTACTCTAGTTTGATTAGAAGAAACAGGGTTTTCAAGGTGTTCTCTTAATTTTTCCCACAGAATCGATTCATTGACATTTGCCTATCATTATAATTGCAAGATTTTTTTTGAGGGGTGTGGGATAGGGAAATGTAATGTCAAATATTTTAGTCCATTTCAGAAGTTACTTGAAATCATTTTCATGCAGGACAAGGAAAGACTGAAATGATCAAGGTGAATATATAATCAAGCTATTCTTTTTATAGCTGTCCATTTACTTAGTATTACTACATTAGTTTAACCAAATGGATACTTTCTTTTACCTGTTACAGGATTCCAGTATCTCTGGGTGAATAAATTATCCTTTTTAGATAAGAACAGGAGATGGTGGGGGAAGGGATGAAGAGACATTAATTAATGCTAGTTATGTAAGGTGATACACATAAGACAGACTATATTGTACTATGTAAGTTGTATAATAATAATAAACTCTTATATTTAAGAGAGATAATTCTGACAGGGGTAAGGAAGCTAATTTAACAGATTGTCAAGTAATTACTCTGTAGAAATGGCTTGCCAAAAAAGTTCCTAGAAGCTTTTGTGTCAGTATTCTTCTGGTATTAATGAACTATTACTGTTAACCAGTATAAACAGATTTGCAGGAATAATGTTTAATATAATGAAAAGACTTTGATTTTTAGAATTTATTCATATGAAAACTATTGTAATGCTACTAATTGCAGAAATTTTTGTAAATCCATTATAAGTCCCTAAACTATCACTTCTAGGTAACATTCAGTCATCCCTGTTGAAATTATTATTTATGTTTTAAAAATATTTAAAATAGTAATTATGACATTTTTAAAAAGTCTTAAGTCAATTCAATTTAACAAATATTTACTGAAATATTATTTTCTATGGCCTTGTGTGCAACATAGGCATAGGAAAAAATAGGTACTACCTCTATAATCAGATTATCTACATTAAAATTCTGTCTCTTATAATATAACTTCTATAAAATTGGGCCAATAAATTCACTTCCCTGAACCTCAATTTCCTCATATGTGGGGCAAAATTAAATGACTTCAAAGGTCTTCTAACTCTAAATAACATAGATACACTATGATATAACCCCTACCTTCAAGAAGATTATAATCCAAAAGAGAGGTTAAGATGAGCATAGAGATGAATGTGTTAGAAAGCAGAATAAGTATCATAAATGAAGTAAAAAGCTTCTGAGATTTTATTTTTGCATTGGCAAATTTCTCACATAAAAATCCATCCTTTTTGTTGTTATTATTTTTGTTATTGTAGATATTGTTGCCTTCTAGCAAAACCTTAGAAAGATAAATCTAATAGCTTTTCAATTAATTCTTAGGTTTAGTATATGGGGTATAGAAAATGTCTGAGAAGAGACTTGAAAAATGATTATTTCCTAAGAGAGCAGTATAATACTAAAGAAAGAAATTAAAAGTGTACTTGACAGGGATCCCTTTGCTAAAATGACATGTGTTCCATGCCCTTGGCAATAATGTGTATGAGTAGAATCCATTGTCACAAATATTTTATCTTGTATAAAGATGTAATACTTTTAAGGGTAGACATTTAAGGAACACTTATGTGTGGGTAGGGAGGATCCATACACAATTCAGTCTTCATCAATTTCTTTGTCCCTAACAGGCTGCTGGCATAGAAAACTGTCAACAACACAGAGAGATAACATGAGTAGCTTTGTTCAGGGGTTAAAACATACTCTCACCTGCTCTCTGTGTTGGTAACTGAATTTTTTTTCTGGCTATCGACTGAGAGCAACAAGAGGGAAATGATGTCACTCCTGTGGTGCCTGTCACTCTTTAGTGTTTGTTACCATGGCAACATGGTTACTATGCCAACACAATGGTCATTCCTCCTCCTCATTGGATCCCTATGCCCTCTAAGTTAAAAAAAATGTTCCTTCTTGTCCCAGTGAGGACACAAGAAGTATGCACCCAAGTTATTTTGGGTTTCACTTTCAACCATTTGCCCAAATGAGCTTGAAAAGGTCAAAAGAATTAGTTGCCTTCCTTTCTTCCTCCCATCAATCAACTTCAGTAGTCCTTTTACCTTGAATTTTTGAAGAATGTGGTACCTAATCTTTTCATGCTGTCAAATAACTTTCTAATCATTCATAGGTTTGCTCTTATTAATATTATTAAGTACTTTATTTCATTATTTATTATTATGGCAGAGGAACCTTTTTAAATGCCAAAGATTTCAGGAGAAAGAAGACATAAAGGCATTAATCCGTATTGGTGGAAAGATGATTCTAACTGGGAGTTGCCTCTACTGATGATTGTAGAGCTACTGTTTGTTTTGAATTCAGGGAAGTGCTATTTGGAAGTGTCTAGCAGATTCCCCATGGACACATGGGGGCTTTGAGACTACATTTCCCATGATTCCAATGGGTTTCCGGTTTGGGGTGTGGGGATGTCTGAGGTTCCCAGGTATGGGGAGCTTAAATTTGGAGGGCGGAGTGGAGACAGCCTCTTGGCTACCTGGCTGGCATACGAGATACAAGCATGGTTATATATATATATATATATTTCACCAACAAAGCCATGGCTATTAAAATATTAATTTCTCTTATTTTATCAGTCTTCATCATTTTTAATTGTTACACTACAAAGAAAAGAATCCATAATATGGAATGAGTTAATTTCAGAGATGACTGGATTTTCATGTAGAAAGTATAGGAAGTATACTTTCTTCATGGAAGATTTTTACTAGCCCTGGAGACAAGTGATTAGCTAACTTCTCAGGTATGTTATCTTGGGTATTCCAGGATTGTATGTGTTGTGCTAGATGGATGGTGGACTCCCTTCCAACTATTAATTTCTATGATTCTATGATTCTGTAACCCTTGGTTGAAACCTGTTTCCTTTATTTGCTTTATGTGTTGTTCAGATATGAAGACAATGTTTCTGGTTGCTCCACTTCCAACAATTATCTTAATTTACTCCCTGGCTTTAAGTTCCTGATAGCTGTCAATAACAAGAGACACAGAGCTGAATCTACTCTTTTCATCTAGTCACTGACTTATTATTTTTTTTAACTAACCTTTACATATTCTGAAATTCTAGTTAGAATTGCAAATAAATCCAAAGACACTTTCCTCCTTTGGTTAATTTTCTTTTCATTGTTATTAAGAGCAATTGTGTTGGAGATGGATTTTAAAATGTGTTTGTTCCCTTAACAAAACACCTCTTAATCCATGACTTCATCAGACCAGGTATCATCTCATTGGGCTTGGGTAGAATTGAGCAGATTCTTTTTGTTCCTCTACCAGTCATTACAGCACATGCTGTGAATGTGAATGTTCATTAGCATATTATGGATCCATAATTTCTGCTTAAAAAAACTTGATGAAAAGCAATTACCCAGCATGGTGGAAACTATGTTTTACTCTCTAACATCTCTTCTAGATTTTGTTTTCCCTTTTTTGTCTCCTTATTTCATTTTCTGTATTTATTTGTCTTTCACTGAATAGGCAGATGGCTAAGTGATGGATGAGTTCTGGGTCTGAACTCAGAAAGATGTGAATTCAAATTAGGACTCAGACATTTAATAACCATGTAATCCTGGGCAAGTCACTTAACCTCTATTTTAGTTTCTTCAAATATAAAATGGAGATAATAATAACTACTTCCAGAGTTGTTGAGATTATCAAATGAGGTAATATTTATAAAGCTCATTTACTACTGTTCCTGACACATGGTAGAAGCTTTATAAATGCTTATTCTCTTTTTTCTACCCATAGGGATATGGGATAGTTAGTCTTTAATTTTAGGTCAATGGTCCAAAGCTTGTCTCATCATGATTGATAATTGAGGTTTTGTTAAGGGAAAGGGAAATAACTGCATAGCTCCTAGAAATTCAACATATTGACATGGGCATTGTGCAGAGATGGCAGGGACCCTATACTCCTTAACTCAGGCAGGCTGTCAACAGGGAAATTCCCTTCCCCCTTGACTCCCTAGGCAAAGACTATTATTCTTGGAAGTCCTTTTGGTTGAGATAGACAAAAGAGATACACCTCTGGCCACACCTTGATAGCCTAAGCCCTGAGGATAGTAGACAGACCCTTCCCACTCACCTAATGCCTGAGTGCTAGAAGCAATGTAGACACTCTTGAAAAGGATACAAAAACTCCTGAACTGGGGCATGCCAGGAGTAACCTCCCGACAGTTGCTCCACTAGTGCTGCCATGTCATAGAGGGCAACCCCCCAGGGTTGTTCCACTCATGCTGTTTTGCTGGCCATTGATCCTATCTTACTAATAAATCTTTCTTTTTACTTTTAAGCTAAGCTTGGAGTCCTTTCATTCTTGAGAAAGGTTTCCTTCCTGAACCCAGGGGTCCACCATTTGCACCCCTATAACAATATGATCATGACCAAAAGAAAATATTGCAAGGATACACTGATAATGACTCACTCAATGTATGGAAGCTTTCCATATCATGTATGTGCAGTGATACAATCAAAGATCATGAAGCTCTGTGTTTTAGCTGACATTTTTATTGAATGAGTTTGTAGAACTTTCTTTATAGATATTTATTTCAATCTTACAATATTCTCAACTATTAAAATAAAATCAGTGACAGGTATTAATATATATTTTATTGTATTGGGGATTCTTAGGATTGGTTTGTATTACACAGATTTTAGGGTTACTTCCTCTTGTGAGATTCTACAAGGACAAAGGAATGTAAATACCTGAACTTTGACTTTGAAAAGCCAAATTGTAACTAAGCTGAGACAAGTCACTTAACATTTATGCAGCACAAGCAACTGCCTACAATTAATCACTAAATCAGAAAAGGACTACAATCTACATTTTTGGAAATGTGACTGAATCAAAAATCCCTGGTGTGCTGGCATATATGAAATTTGATTTTCACTATTTAAGAATGATTAACTTTTAAAATGATTAAATTTTGACTTGGGAAAATAATATGCTTGCATCAAAACATTCCTATTAAAGTCCTCCTGTGATGTCTCATTTTGGTGAGTTGATCCTGGTTTCTTTAAGATTTTTCCTTAGAGATCATGTTTTAGTCATCTTTAGTCAAAGTCTTTTAAGTTTCCAACCAAGTTGGAAAGACTATGAGTAAAAATAGAGAGGAAGGCAATAATATGCTTCTTCCATCGGGGTCTGGCTTATTGCAACATGGAGAGACTGATAATCAAAAGACCAGATCCAAAGTAACAAAATTTTCATCCACAGAAATATATGTAGGAAATAATCTAAGTTGTTGTTTAGGAGATGTAATTTATATCTTAGGAGGAAGTGATCACAAATATGGAAATATGAATATTTGAAGTATTTGAGTACACATCAAAAGAGTAAGTAAATCCCAACTTATTTTTGAGTAACCTGCAAATTCTTAGAAATGATTTTTCTTCTCAAAAGACATTTTTCATGTATTCCCTTCCCTTCTTTTCTTCTCTTTCTTTCCTTCTCTTCTCTTTTCTTCTCTTCTGTCACATACATGTATACATATGCATATGCATTTCATTTTCAATTTGTTCAGAATATTCTTGGTGTGATGTAAGGAGGAAAGACTGAAAGATTCTCTTTCTTTATAAAGAAATTTTACAATACATGCACTCACACATATACACATATATCTGTGTCTCCATGTATGTATGCAGGTACATGTGTATCTCTCTTACTTTCTCTCATTCTCTCTCTTCCTCTTTCTCTCTATATAGACATATATACATACACATGGAATTATTTGCATCTACTGCCTATGTGTCTGGAGGTAAGTCACTTAAATTACTTGGGATTCATATTTGTCATAGGTAAGATGAAGAGTCCCATCTACTCAAATTCCTATGAAACAACATAAAATTGTGGAGTATGTTTGTTGCTGCTCTCCCCTTCTAGGGAACCTGCAGTAGTGTCTTTCTTTTCAATTATACTCTATGTAGAATTTTCTGATTGACAGGAGCTCCTAACCTATTTAAAATGGACTATTGCTCAAAGTACAAATTAAGACAGTGTTCTGAAGGTAAAACACTCTGAGTTCATCATGCAGTGCTGTAAAACAAATGCATTATATGGTCCAAAACTTTGTCACACAATCAACAGGAAGCTTTCAATTCCTACATAACTGATTTGCACATTTTCATCAGGTACTTGCAAATGCAATCAAAATAAGGCACTATGATTTAAATTTATAGGCATGACTCAGCCACTTGATTTAAAAAAAAACATGTTTTATAAAAAAATGAACATTTTTAAAAGACTGTTCAAATTTCAAGTTTCTGTTTGAAGAGCAGTAGTTTGTTTTAACTAAAAATTACTTGCATGATCACTTATTTGAGATGTTGAGAGCAATGGTTCCCAATATTTTGTTCTCATGAATCCCTTACTCTCTTAAAAGTTATTTAGGAACACCCACCTACCCAAAGATTTTATTTTTATGGGTTATGTCCATCAATATTTTCTGTATTAGAAGTATTTCAATGTCCTAAAAATATTTATACCTTGAAGACCTCTTGAAGAGGCCTCAGGGACTTTCAGTGATCTCTGGACCATATTTTGAGAAAGTGTAGTATAGGACCTTTCCAAAGCAGTGAGAAATTAGACCTTTAGGTCCCTGCCCATTCTACATCTTTTAATTTATTTAATTAATGTATTTAATTTTTCAAAATATTAACAGTACAGTGTTAATCATTTTGCTAATTCATTCATAAAGCACAAGTAGCCTACTATGTAAAAGGCGTTACATCTGATATGATAAATTGATTCATTTATTTATTCACTCATGTATATTCTATCCTCCACTATATATCAGATACACTATGTATTTTTTAACCTGTAATGATGAAGACAACATGGTTCCTGCTATAAAAGTACTTATAATCAAATACAGGAAATGAAATATATGCACCAGTATCTGTAATACAAAAAGAATATGGTTCTTCTGCCTTGTAACCAATACAGAACATTGATTCTAAGATGGAAAGAAAGGATTCAAAATAAGATAGAACATGATAAGTTCTGTAGGTGTGTTATAAGTGCTATAGAAATTCAGAGACAGGAGGAAACATTTAAATCTAAGTAGTTATGGATATCATGGTGGAGGTGACAGTAAGTTTGGCCTTGAAGAATTTATAGGAATGAGAATGTCAAAGAGAAAGAAAAATAAAATTTCATGTAGAAAAATATCTGATCTTCTGTATATATGTGTACACATACACATATGTACATATATTCTAACTGCTAAGAATACAAATTCTTAGCGATTAGAATACTGGGCTTGGAATCAGAATAATACATCTTCATGAGTTCAAACTGGCCTCATACACTACTTATGTGACCTCATCTGTAAAATAAACTGGGGAAAGAAATGGCAAAGCACTCTGGTATTTTTCCAAGAAAACACACAACATGAAGTCTTAAAGAGTTAGACATGACTACTGAAACAACAACAAAAATATGTGTATTATTTATGTAGGTACATATATATAGTCCCACTAAAAATAATAGTATGTCAGCTTAGATAGCTAAATAGATGGATACATACATACATATATATAGTTACATAGTTATTTTAACACCAAATATGTTCTCTCCTTTAGGAATCAAATATTTACATATGCTTTTACTATTAAGTACCCAGGCTATGCACTTTTCTTCTTACTTTTTTTTCATGTAATATTTAGGAAGAAATATTTTCCTAAGCATGCATGCATGAGGGAAAAATATGCTTACTAAATATACAGAAAAGACTTGCTTAATTTAGGGATTAGGAAACTGAAGAGAATAGGCAATCCCAGCTTTTGGGAAAAGAACTCACTATTTTATAAAAACTGCTGGGAAAATTGGAAAATGCTATGGGAAAGACTAGGTTTAGATGAACATCTTACACCCTATACCAGTATAAATTCAAAATGGGTAAATGACTTAAATATAAAGAGTGAAATCATAAATAAATTAGGTGAACATAGAATAGTATACCTGTCAGATCTGTGGGAAAGGAAGGAATTTAAAACCAAGCAAGAGAAAGAGAACATTACAAAATGTAAAATGAATGATTGATTATATAAAATTAAAAAGTTTCTGTTCAAACAAAACTAATCCAACCAAAATTAGAAGGAAAGCAAAAACTGGGAGAATATTTTTATAACAAAACTCTCTGACAAAGTTTAATTTCACAAATATATAAGGAAATAAGTAAAATTTACAAAAAATCAAGTCATTCCTCAATTGACAAATGGTCAAGGGGTATCAATAGTATAAGGATGATATTAGAAAATAAGTATTGTTTTATTAGCTTAGAGATAAGAAGTAGAGAAGCTGGCTTGAGAAAAAATTGGAGTTTCAAAAAGAACTGAGAGAATGTTAATTTCAAATGTTGGCAGTTGTAACCGTTTTTCTGTGAAAATTACTCTCTCTGGGTGTGGCAGTTTGACAGTTGGTCTCTGGAAGTTGGCAGAGTCACACACAGATATTTTCTTTCTCAGGGCTAGAGAAGGTAACATCTTTGCCTCTCTCTCTCTCTCTCTCTCTCTCTCTCTCTCTCTCTCTCTCTCTCTGCCTGAGTGAAAGATCTGAAGGAGCTTCTCAACTTGGGAAATGCTATTGATTATCCATTACTGTTTATAGATTGATTAAACTCTGAGAAAACCAAAGAAACCTTGTTCTTTGTAATGGACTCTGAGTCTGTTAAGGCTCAGGGACCTAACTTGATTCTTGTTGAGACTCGACCAGCTAGCCTTTGCTATTTTTACAACTTAAATGTGAAGTTAAGACTTATAAGAACAATAGTGATAGTTTTATTTAGAATAGTATAAATTTGGGTTAGTCAGATCAGGGAGGATTAGAGTAGCCTGCGAAACACAGGAGATGCAGTTTCTTGTGGAACCAGGGAGTTTTATTTGGGTAGAATTAGTATCCCTTAAAATTATAAATTCTTTTTTATCCTTATATATCTTTTAAATAAGTAGTTTCTATATAATAGTTCTATAACAAGAGTCTCTTTAGTATTCCTTGCACCTGGCCCTGAAGGAAAGTTCATCTATGAGCTTCACTTCACTTTATCACTGAAGATACTTTTGATTACATGTATCAAAAGTATCTGAAACAATTTTGAACCTTTATTTCCATAGTTTTGCCCTTTATTTATGTATCTCAACTATAATTATTTTTATAATAGGTAGTTTTCAGATAAAGAAATCAAAATGATCAATAATTACTTGGAAAAGTGTTCTAAATCCCACCTGATTACAGAAATGAAAATCAAAATAATGCTGAGGTACCACCTCATACCTAAAAGATTGGTTAATATGGCAGCAAAGGAAAGTGATAAATGTTGGAGGGAATGTCGCAAAATTGGGACACTGTTACACTGCCGGTAGAGTTATGAATTGGTCCAACCATTCTGGATGGCAATTTGGAATTATGCTCAAAGGACTTTAAAAGCATGCCTGCCCTTTGATCCAGCCACACCACTGCTAGGTTTGTACCCCAAAGTGATAATAAGGAAAAAATACTTGTACATAAATATTTATAGCTGTGCTCTTTGTGGTGGCAAAAAATTGGAAAATAAAGGAGTGCCCATTGACTGGGGAATGGCTGAACAAATTGTGGTATCTGATGGTGATGGAATACTATTGTGTTGAAAGGAACAATGAACTAGAGGATTTCTATGTGAACTGGAAAGAACTCCAGGAACTAATGCAGAGTGAAAGGAACAGAATCAGGAGAACATTATACACAGAGATGGATACACTGTGGCACAATCGAATGTAATAGACTTTTCTACTAGCAATAAGGCAATGATCCAGGACAATCCAGAGGAACTTATGAGAAAGAATACTATCCATATTGTTAAGAGAGTTTTTATTAATTTCTCCTTTTTATATTTGAGAGGAAAAGGAGCAATAAAAAAAAAAACATTTTCAATAAGCAGTTTGGCAGTTAAAGACACCCTGCTGTGCTGCTTGGCATTTGGTGACAGTTAGAAGTGACTGAGTATAGCATCTGGTTGAAGACCACTGAAAAGGACTTTTTGTCTCTGGCTCTCCTGGGGAAAGGGTGTGTTGCTAGTACTCTCTCTGAATGGGGACAGAGAAATAGAATTAGGCCTTAATAGCCTTATTGAATATAAATTAACTTAGGTAGATAAGGTAGATAGATAGTGGTTATATTATCAGATAGAGAGAGGTGTGAGAGTAGGGGAGGGCTTTGGCTTAGCAGTAGGTACTGCCCCCTGAGGAAGATAGATGTAGGGTTTTCTAGAAAAATTTAGCTATGTTTGGGATCTTGAGTATAGCTATAATCTATTATAAGATTACTTTCACTTTCCTTCTTCCTATTTCCTATCCATATTTCCTAATAATAAACTAAGTGTTTTGCATATAACAAACTCCCTACCAGCTTTTGATCAAACTCCTTCCCCACCCCACCCCCGCCCAAATTTAATCCTTTACAACAATCAGAGAAAGAATTGAGTGAGTAGAAATGCATAATGAAAACATATGATTGATCACTTGGTTCGATGGGGATATGATTGGGGTTTTGTCATTAAAAGATCATTCTTTTGTAAATATGAATAACATGGAAATAGGTTTTGAACAATGATACATGTATCATTAGAATTTTTTGTCAGCTCCAGGAGAGGAGGAAAGAGGGGTGGAAAAAATCATGGATCATGTAACCATGGAAAAATATTCTAAATAAATTTTAAAAAGAGAATAGGTATTGTAATTTTAAATTATGACTTTTGTAGCTGGTTCAAATTTTGCCCAAAGTAGTAGTGAATGAATCTATATTGAAACTGATGAAGTAGAATTTCTGTCATTTGTTAGTACAGTGACAGCAAACAGGATTTTTTATCCACATTCCTTAAACTAAGAAATTTAATTTAATACTTTAAATAATGATATACTTGTTGATCTTAAGGGAAGAATAAAACACCAATCACAGAATTTATATTTAGATGCCACCATATAGGTGAATTAATAGAGCTGTTAAGGTCTCTTGTGAAAATCTCATAAGATCACCAAAGAGTGGAATAAGGTATCTCTACTTGACAAAGAGACTTCAGAGAGAAGAATTTGTCTTAACATTCTTATACTTTCTAGGCAAAGAAATATCACTATTCCCCTGACTCATCCTTTAGGAGCTAATGAATAAGAAAAGTGTTTCAAATTCATTTTCACAGAATACTGTCCCTCTAGGTAACAACCTTGTTCTCTGGTTTTCCTAGAATGGAAGAAAAAATTAATGGAGACTAGACACTGAGAATCATTACTTATGAGATAAATCTGATGAGGCTTGATTTTTCTCTTTATAGAAATATAAATGGTCTTATAGAGATACAAACTACCAAGAGGAATATCTTTAATCTTTTTTGCTTTATTGCATGTTATAGCAGATGGACTTCAAAACGAATGGATACCTACAAAGCCTACAGCACAGTCTCTAGCATTCCTTTATTGTTCATTGGTTTATTATTTTTGTTTCTCTTATAAGAAGTAAACTTTCCATTTGAAAGGGCACTTAATTAATGTGGTCTGTTTAAAACAATGGTCGGCAACCTTTTTGGCCATGAGAGCCATAAATACCTGCAGAAGGAGGAAGATGGAGGCAGAAGGCGCTGGAATATGGGGTGGGGGCTGAAGGACACCCTGAGGCACATCCTGGAGCTCTGCCCAGACTGGCCAGTCAGGAGGTGGAGCCAGATATGGCTTAAGAGCCATATGTTGCTGACTCCTGGTTTAAAAGAATATACAAATAATCTATTCCCTTGGTTGTGTTAATGCTGGCATTTTTACTTAAATTTTCAACTTTCAAAATCATGTACTTCTCAAAATACCTTAGGCACAAATAGAAATTAAAACCAACATGAGAGTCACTATTAGAGTAACAAAGTTAAGGAAAATTTTTTTTATCATTCTAAGGATGTTAATACCACAACAGTTATTATTTTAACTTTGGAGTTAAATAGCCAAGGATTTTGAAAATACCCTAAGAATTATTGATTTGATTCCCAATTCTTTATTCTTATGTGTGATAAAACATGGTTTGAAAACAATTGGGAAGTGATAAAGCAAAGTTTGATACCATGAACTCCTGATATGTAATATATATATAGGGTGATGATGAGAACACAGTCTTTAAAAGGGGTCAGGGACCAATTCTTCCAGAATAGAGAGATTAGTTCCTCATTAGTCACTAAATCTTTCAAGGAGTAGGGAAGAACCATCAGGACAATGGCAACTGGATACATATCAATCAAAATAAATTTTCATGCTGATTTGCATGAATGTCCTGGGTTTCATTTGCTTAGGTTAGAAGTATCTATATTTTGTTTATTTATGTTATTGTCATGCCATAATTTTTAGACTATGAATATATTTTTTGTTCAACAGCATAGGAAAATGACAAATTTCTTTAATAGATATACTTAAAAAATTTTCATTTTTTAATTTTCAAGAATGGCTTCTCATTAGCTATGTCCCCCCCCCAAACCCCCATACCATCCTTTCGAAACGAAAGGAATTGTTAAAGAAAAAATAACACAAATATAGAATTACATGCATTTTAGATAGATATAAGAAATAATATAAATATTTTTGACAAACTAACTTCAAATAAACAAATGTGTCAGATTTTTATCCGAAGTGAAACTGAATAATTAGAAAACTAGTGAAAATATATCTTCTTGTAATAGAGAGCCTTGAATTAGGAATTAAAAGCCCTGGTTCTGCCATTTGTTAACTAAAATACTATGCACTAATGACTGAAACTCTCTAAGTATCTGTTTAATACTAATACTAATACATTCCCCAATACAAAGCATTCCCCAACTGACTGATGGTCAGAAGATATAAACAAGCAATTCTCAGATGAAGAAATTAAAACTATCTTTAGTTATTTGAAAAAATGCTCCAAATCACTATTAATAACAGGAATGTTAATTAAAACACTCTGGGGTACAACCTTGTACCCACCAGACTAGCTAACATGACAAAAGGAAAATAATGAATGTTGGAGGTGAGACGGAAAAATTAGGACACTAGTACATTATTGCTAGTGGAACTATGAAATGAAACAACCATTCTGGAGAGCAAACTGGAACCATGACCAAAAGACCATAAAACTGTGTATAACCTTTGACTCAGCAATACAATTACTAGGTCTGAATTCCAAAGAAATTAAAGATAGGGGAAAAGTACCTATCTATAAAAAATTATTTTTAGCAGCTGTTTTTGTGATGGGAAATAACTGGAAATTGGCTATGGCTGAACAAGTTAGAGTATATGATTTCAACGTTGAATCTAAGATAACTTTAAGTTTAGTCAGCTTAAAAGATGGAGATGCCAAAGCTTGCCCTTGTTCCCATGAGAATCCACCTTGAAGGAAAACTCAGATTAGCAGTTTCAGACCAATATAGACCCTAAGATAAATGACAATTCCAGTTAGGTGGGGCTAAGTAAATGCTAAGTACCCTCTTTGTCTTTGTAGTCTTTCCTATTGTATCAGAGGTACTTTGCCAAGAAGACCAGAGGAAGATGGCAGCAGAGTAAAAAGCAGCTGGAACATATAGGACTACTAGTTGAAACATATAGGACTCCTCAAGGGGACATAAAAACAAATCCAGACCAACAAAGGAACCCCACAACAGGGTGCAGCATTGAAGGTACATGGGGTTAGGGCATTTCCATGTTTTAAGGGGATAAAATAGCTCTACTAAAATGTGAGCTGAGTAACCCTCTTGCCACCCCCCCCCACCACCTACAGGGCTAAAGCCAGCAAGTTTGGGGCATCCATTAAGTCCTTGACAGCTACCTGGAACCACCAGGGTCTGTTTCTGAGAGCAGCAAGACCTAAGACCCCAAGAGTCTAAAGAATGCACTGACTTTGAACAAAGACCCTGAGTGCAGGTGAGGTCACAGCTACAGATGCGGATCCTGAGCACAGGCATTGACCTTGAGTGGGGACCTAGTGCACAGGGGTGCAAGATTATGGAAGCAGCACTCTGAGACTATTAAGGGATCTTTAGGCAGAGGAACAAGCAAGGGGACCACTAGGAGGCTTGACACTGAGAACAACTAGACCTGAGACCTCAGGAGCCCAAAGAGCACAGACTGACCCTGGGCATGAGGATAAGCCTGAGAGGGCACTGGGCTAACAATGGCAAGCCAGAGACAAGAACACCAGAAGAGAAAGATTAAGAAGAAATCTTTAACACTTGACAACTTTTTTCTGGACAAAATCCAGAAAACAGAGCAAACAGCAGAGGAGAACAAACAAGTAATAATATCCAAACCTTCCCCCAAAAATGAAAACTGGTCACAAACTATTGAAGAGTTCAAATCTGAGATTATGAGAAAGATGGTAGAGATCTGGCAAGAAAATAACAGTTTAAAAGGCAGAATTTTGCAATTAGAAAGTAAGGCTCAGAAATCAAATGAATTGATAAGCAAATTGAAGACCAGAAATGACCAGCTTAAAGAACCAAACAGACCAGATTCAAAAGGAAAACCAAAAGATTATAGCCAAGAACCAGTCTCTAAAGGCTAGAATTGGGCAATTAGAAAAAGATGCCCCCAAATCAAAAAAACTAATAAGCAAATTGGAAACCAAAATCAAACAGCTGGAAAACAGGATAGACAAAATTGAAAAGGAAAATAAAAAGGATATAGCAGAAAACCACCTCTCTAAAGACAAGAATTGGGCAAGTAGAAGCCAATGATCTCTCAAGACAACAAGAACAAATAAATCAAAGCCAAAAGACTGATAAAAAAGAAGGAAACATGAAATATCTCACTGAGAAATTGACAGATCAACAAAACAGGTCTAGAAGAGATAATTTGAGAATCATTGGTCTTCCTGAAAAAGCAGAAATTAATAGAAATTTGGACTCCATACTAAAGGAAATTATTTAGCAAAATTGCCCTGAAGTTCTACAACAAGAGGGCAATATAGACATTGAAAGGATCCATAGATCACCCTCTACACTAAACCCTGAAAAGACAACCCCCAGGAATAGAATAGCCAAATTCAAGAGCTTCCAAGTAAAAGAAAAAAAAATATTACAAGAAGCCAGAAAGAGACAATTCAGATATCAAGGAGGACCAATCAGGATCACACAGAATCTGGCAGCCCCCACACTATAAGACTGCAAGGTTTGGAATATGATATTCAGAAAGGCAAGAGAACTGGGTCTACAACCAAGGATCACCTACCCATCAAAACTGATTATATACTTCCAGGGGAAAGTTTGGGCATTTGACAAGATAGAAGATTTCCAAGTATTTGCACAGAAAAGACCAGGACTAAATGGAAAGTTTGATATCCAACCACAAAAACCAAGAGAAACATGAAAAGATAAATAAGAAATAGAGGGGAAAGAAAGAAAACTCTTACTTTAAAATTTTCCTCTTTAAGTGATTCAATAAAATCTAATTATTTGTATTCCTATATGGAGAAATGTTATGTGTAATTCTCTGTAGTGAACTCTATTCAATATTATAGTATACACTATTATAATAATTAGAAGAATTATTCACAAGGAGAGGTTGGAGTACTAAAGGGTCTATGATGATAAGGGGGTGGGTGGGAAAGAGCGGGGTAAATAGCAGAGGACACCAAGAGAATCTTGAATGAATAAGAAAAATAGGATATTCTCTTACACACAAAGAGGGCATGGGAAAGGGAGGGGATAAATACTACCATAAGAAGGAGAGGAAGAGAGCATTAAGAGGTAATATTTAAACCTTACTCTCAGTGGAATTAACCCTGATAGGGAAGAGTAGCTATATCCATTGAGATATAGAACTCTATCTAACACTACTGAGAAAGTCAGAAGGGATAAACCAAGGGGAGCAGAGGAGTGGGGAGGTCAAAAAAGGGAGGGGAGAAGAAGGGGGAGGGAATTCATTAGGCCTTAAAAATAAAAAGAGGGGAATGATAAGGGAGGGGGTAGGAAGGGTAGTAAATCAAGGGAAGGGACAAGAGTTACTGGTTTAAAACAAGTCACTGGTTTAAAAGGAAATAGCCTAAGAAGAAGGGGCAGAATTAAGAGAGGATACCAAAATGTTGGGGAATACACAACTGATAATTATAATTATGAATGTGAATGGGATGGTTGATTATACTAAATTAAAAAGCTTTTGTACAAACAAAAACAATGTAGTCAAAATCAGAAGGGAAACCACAAACTGGGAAAAAAATCTTTATAACAAAAAAAAAACTATGACAGGGGTCTAATTACTCAAATATACAAGGACTTAAATCAATTGTATAAAAAAATCAAGCCATTCCCCAATCAATAAATGGGCAAGGGACATGAATAGGCAATTTTCAGATAAAGAAATCAAAACTATCAATAAGCACATGAGAAAGTACTCTAAATCTCTAATAATTAGAGAAATGCAAATCAAAACAACACTGAGGTATCACCTCACACCTAGCAGATTGGCTAAAATTATAGTAGGGGAGAGTAATGAAGGTTGGAGGGGATGTGGCCAAATTGGGACATTAATGCATTGCTGGTGGAGTTGTGAACTGATCCAACCATTGTGGATGGCAATTTGGAACTACGCTCAAAGCGCTATAAAAGATTGCTTGCCCTTTGATCCAGCCATACCATTGTTAGGTCTGTACCCCAAAGAGATCATAGATAAACAGACTTATACAAAATATTTATAGCTGTGCTCTTTGTGGTGGTAAAAACTGGAAAGCAAGGGTATGCCCTTCTATTGGGGAATGGCTGAACAAACTGTAGTATATGCTGCTGATGGAATATTATTGCACTAAAAGGAATAATAAACTGGAGGAATTCCATGTGAACTGGAAAGACCTCCAGGAATTGATGCAGAGTGAAAGGAGCAGAGCCAAAAGAACATCGTACACAAAGACCAATACACTGTGGTAAAAGAGAATGTAATGGACTTCTGTACTAGCAGCAATGCAATGATCCATAGCAATTCTGAGGGACTTATGGACAAGAACCCTACCCACATTCAGAGGAAGAACTATAGTAGAGGAAACACAGAAGAAAAGCAACTGCTTGAACACATGAGTTGAGGTGTACATGATTGGGGATGTAGTCCTGAAACTACAATACCTATGCAACTATCAACAATTTGGAAATAAGTTTTGATCAATGACACACATTAAAACTATGTGGGGCAGGGGGCAGGGGGTGAAGGGGAAAGTAAGAACATGAATCATGTAACCATGATAACTTTTCTAAGAAATAAAAATTATTAATTAAAAATAAACAAACATCGTTCCAGTAAGATGGTGGTGTAGATGGAGAGAATCTTAAAATCTCTGCACCCTTATGCACTGAGATAGAAAACAATGTGCTTCGAGAAGAAAGAGGACCAAATGTAATAATAGGACAGAGCAGGGGGAACCCTACTGCAGCAAAACTAAAAAGGTACGCCAAGAAAAAGGCTTCAATACTTGAACTATTGGGACTGAGGGCATAGAAGGGGAATCTCAGGATCCCAGGACACCTCCCCCACGTGCTGCCCGGGAAATCTCAGGGCTGGTGGATGCACCAGTCGGGAGAGAGGGCTTTGCTGGCATAGGACTCAGGGAGTCAAACACAGGCACTGGAGAGGTGACTGGAGGTGAAAACCAGATAAAAACAGCAAAAACACCCAGAAGATGGTGGCTTAGAGAAAGCCAAACCCCAGAGTGCAGACAACTTGGCTTCCTCATACCGAGATAGAGAACTCAGGGCTTCAAGAGGAAAGAAAACCAGATCAAACACAGTGGATAGCACAGGGGGACCCCACTGCTGGAGAGCTCAGTTCAGAGAAAACACTCCTTTTCTTCACCCCACCTTTTTTGTTTTTTGTTTGTTTGTTTGTTTTTCCCTCCCCTCTTGAGGTTTTAGCCTCAGGACAGATTAATCCAATCAATACAGGATTAATCCCAACAATTGGACAGAGGGAGAAGTCTTCTAAGGGCAGAGAAAGTAACTACAAACCTTTGTGGGGGGGGGAAGATCTTTCATCAAAGATCATTAAATACATCTGCTCAAACTAGAAGAACAAGGAAGGGAAAAAACATGAGCAAGCAACAGAAAAAGAGAAAAGAAATGACAATTGACAGCTTCTTTCAAGGAAGTGAAAAGGGAGCAAATGAAACAGAAATAGAAGAAGAGGAAGTAGTTCCAGTGAACTGGACACAGGCTTTGGAAGATCTCAAAATTCAATTTACTCAAGAATTTAAAACTTAATTAATTGAAGAACTTCAGGAACTCAAAAAACAATCAAGAGAGGCTGAAGACAATTTGAAAAAGGAAATACATAAACTAAAACAAGAAAATAAAGGCTTAATAGCCAGAATTGGCCAGCTTGAAAATGAAGCAAAGAAGGCAAAAGATGTTCTACAAAGAAAATCAGACCAGAAAGAGAAGGATGACCAAAAAGCAAGGGATGAAATTCAGTCTTTAAAAAACAGAACACAACAACTACAAGAAAATGACTTCACAAGGCAGCAAGAATATATTAAACAAAATTTAAAAATATGAAAAATTTGAGAATATGAAACACCTCATTGATTCAACCAAAGGTCTGGAGAACAGAGCGAGAAGAGACAATTTAAAAATTATTGGTTTACCAGAACATCATGATAAAAGAAAAAGTTTAGATAGCATTTTACAAGAAATTATCAGAGACAATTACCCATAAATTCTTGAACAAAAGGGAAAAGTGGAAATTGACAGGATCCACAGATCACCTCCTACATTTAATCCACAACTGACAACTTCTAGGAATATTATAGCCAAATTCAAAAACTACCACCCGAAGGAAAAAATATTACAAGCTGCCAAAAAGAATTCATTCAGATATTGTGGAACCACAGTTAGGATAACACAGGATCTGGCTGCATCTACATTGAAGGACCAGAAGGCATGGAACACAATATTCCGGAAAGCAAGAGAAGTGGGTCTACAACCAAGAATCAACTATCCAGCAAGACTAACTATATTATTGCAGGGGAAAGTATGGTGATTCAATAAAATTGAGGACTTCCAAACATTCATCAAGAAAAAACTGGACTTAAACAGAGAGTTTGCTGCCCAAACCCAGAACTCAAGAGAATCAACATGAGGCAATTAAGAGAATGGGGGGAGGAGAAAAAAATCTTTTCTTTAAGGGACACAACAAGTTCAATCAATTTATATCCCAAGAAGAAAAGAAGGTATTGGCAAATATTAAAAATTATTATTACCAACAGGGTAACTAGAAGAAGTCTACATAGAGGGAACAGAGACAAACTGTATAGTATGAAATGTCAAGATATATATATATATATATACAAAACTGGGGGGAAGAAGATAACAATAAGAAAAAAAGGAAAGCAAACAAAAAGGAATAAATTTATATTCCATAAAGAAGCACGTGGGATCAACAGGGAAAAATAATAATACACTGTAAGGGTAAAGAGGTTAGAGAGAGGGAATATTCAATACTTAAGTGCATTGAAATCAACTTAGAGAAGAACAATCAGATCCATAGGGGCAGAAAACTGATTCACACCTTATAGAGAAGTAGAAGGATAACAAAGGGACTGGAAGGGAGAGAAGTAATACTAGGGAGGGAGAGGGCTTGGGGGGGAGCACCACGTAGCTTTAAAGAACAATAAGAGGGGAATAAGAAGGGAGGGGGGAGAAAGGGAAGTACAACAAGGGAGGGGATTATAGGAACTGATTAAAAACAAAACACGGGTATAGAAGGAAACTGTGAAAGAAGAAAGGACAGGACTAGGAGAGAGAATCAAAATGTCTGGGAATGCACAGTTGATAATTATAACTCTGAATGTGAATGGGATGAACCCACCAATAAAACGGAAGCAAACAGCAGAGTGGATTAGAAACCCAAGCCCAACCATATGTTGTTTAAAAGAAACACACATCAGACAGAGAGACATAGAATGAAAATGAGAGGATGGAGCAAAATCTTTTGGGCTTCAGATGAGAAAAAGAAGGCAGGGGTGGCTATCATGATCTCAGACAGAGCCAAGCCAAAAATAGATAAGGTTAAAAGAGATAGGGAAGGTTACTACATCATATTAAAAGGCAATATAAACAATGAAGAAATATCAGTACTCAATATGTATGCACCAAACGGAATAGCTTCCAAATTTCTAAAGGAGAAGCTAGTGGAGCTCAAGGATGAAATAGATCCCAAAACCATACTAGTGGGGAACCTGAACCTTCCCCTATCAGATCTGATAAGTCAAACCAAAAAATAAATAAGAAAGAGATAAGAGAAGTGAATTAAACCCTAGAAAAATTCAAGTCAATAGATATTTGGAGAAAAATAGAGAGAAAAAGGAATACACCTTCTTTTCAGCAGCACATGGAACATTCACAAAGATAGACCATGTAATAGGGCACAAAAACATGGCAAACAAATGCAAAAAAGCAGAAATAATAAATGTAAACTTCTCAGATCATAATGCAACAAAAATAGTTATTAGTAAGAATACATGGAGAAAACCCGGCCTCAGCCACTTCCCAGCTGTGTGACCCTGGGCAAGTCACTTGACCCCCATTGCCCACCCTTACCAATCTTCCACCTATGAGACAATACACCGAAGTACAAGGGTTTAAAAAAAAAGAATACATGGAGAGGTAAACCAAAAACTAATTGGAAATTAAATAATATGATTCTCCAAAATAATTTAGTGAAAGAACAAATCACAGAAACAATTAATCATTTCATTGAAGACAATGACAATGATGAGACATCTTACCCAAACTTATGGGATGCAGCCAAAGTAGTTCTGAGGGGAAAATTGATATCACTGAGTACATATATTAATAAATTAGGGAGGGCAGAGGTTAATGAGTTGGGCATGCAACTTAAAAAACTAGAAAATGAACAAATTAAAAATCCTCAGATGGAAACTAAATTAGAAATACTAAAAATCAAAGGAGAAATTAATAAAATTGAAAGTAAAAGAACTATTGAATTAATAAATAAGATTAGAAACTGGTATTTTGAAAAAAAACACAGATAAAATAGACAAAGTACTGGTTAATCTAATTTAAAAAAGGAAAGAAGAAAACCAAATTAATAGTATCAAAGATGAAAAAGGAGACCTCACCTCTAATGAAGAGGAAATCAAGGCAATCATTAAAAACTATTTTGCCCTATAATATAGAAATAAATTTAGCAATCTAGGTGATATGGATGAATATTTGCAAAAATATAAATTGCCTAGATTAACAGGAGATGAAATAGAATACTTAAATAATTCAATATCAGAAAAAGAAATTGAACAGGCCATTAAAGAACTCCCTAAGAAAAAATTGCCAGGGCCTGATGGATTCACAAGTGAATTCTATCAAACATTTAAAGAACAATTAATCCCAATACTATACAAATTATTTGATATAATAAGCAAACTCCTTTTATGGCACAAATATGGTACTGATTCCAAAGCCAGGCAGATCAAAAACAGAGAAAGAAAATTACAGACCAATCTCCCTAATGAACATAGATGCAAAAATCTTAAATAGAATCCTAGCAAAAAGACTCCAGCGAGTGATCAAGAGGGTTATTCATCATGATCACATGGCACTTATACCAGGAATGCAAGGATGGTTCAACATTAGGAAAACCATCCACATAATTGACCATATCAACAAGCAAACCAACAAAAACCACATGATTATCTCAATAGATGCTGAAAAAGCCTTTGACAAAAACCCATTCCTACTGAAAACACTAGAAAGTATAGGAATAGAAGGTTTTTTCCTAAAAATAATAAACAGTATATATCTTAAACTATCAACAAGCATCATATTCAATGGAGATAAATTAGAAACCTTTCCAATAAGATCAGGTGTGAAACAAGGATGCCCACTATCACCTCTTTTATTTAACATTGTACTAGAAACACTAGAAGTAGCAATTAGAGAAGAAAAAGAAATTGAAGGTATTAAAATAGGCAAGGAGGAGACTAAGCTATCACTCTTTGCAGATGATATGATGGTCTACTTAAAAAAATCCTAGAGAATCAACTAAAAAGCTAGTAGAAATAATCAACAACTTTAGCAAAGTTGCAGGATACAAAATAAATGCACATAAATCATCAGCATTACTATATATTTCCAATACATCACAGCAGCAAGAGGTAGAAAGAGAAACACCATATAAAATTACCCTAGACAATATTAAATACTTAGGAATCTATCTACCAAAACAAATACAGGAATTATATGAACATACAAAATTATATTAAATTATATGAACTACAAAACACTTTCCAAAAAAGTCAAACTAGATCTAAACAATTGGAAAGCCATTGGTTGCTCATGGGTAGGATGAGCTAAATTAAAAATGACCATTCTACCCAAATTAATTTACTGTTTTAGAGCCAAATCTATCAAACTACCAAGAAACTATTTTAAAGAATTAGAAAAAAAATTATAACAAAGTTCATTTGGAAGAACAAAAGATCAAGAATATCAAGGGAAATAATGAAAAAAAAATATGAAGGAAGGTGGCCTAGCAATACCAGATCTTAAGTTGTACTATAAAGCAGTGATAATCACAATAATATGGTATTGGCTAAGAGATAGAAGGGAGGATCAGTGGAATAGACTTGGGGTAAGTGATGTCAGCAAGACAGTGTATGATAAACCCAAAGAGCCCAAGTTTCGGGATAAAAATCCACTATTTGTCAAAAACTGCTGGGAAAATTGGAAAACAATATGGGAGAGATTAGGTATAGATCAACATCTCACACCATACACCAAGATAAATTCAGAATGGATAAAAGACTTAAATATAAAGAAGGAAACTGTAAGTAAATTAGGTGAACACAGAATAGTATACTTGTCAGATCTCTGGGAAAGGAAAGATTTAAAAACCAAACAAGAGTTAGAGAAAATTACAAAATGTAAAATAAATAATTTTGATTATATTAAATTAAAAAGTTTTTGTACAAAGAAAAATAATGCAACCAAAATCAGAAGGGAAACAACAAACTGGGAAAAAATCTTTATAACAAAAAATTATGACAGGGGTCTAATTACTCAAATATACAAGGAGCTAAATCAATTGTATAAAAAATCAAGCCATTCCCCAATTAATAAATGGGCAAGGGACATGAATAGGCAATTTTCAGATAAAGAAATCAAAAGTATCAATAAGCACATGAGGAAATGTTTTAAATTTCTAATAATTAAAGAAATGCAAATCAAAACAACTCTGAGGTACCACTTCACACCTAGCAGATTGGCTAAAATGATAGCAGGGGAGAGTAATGAATGTTGGAGGGGATGTGGTAAATTTTGGACATTAATGTACTGCTGGTGGAATTGTGAACTGATCCAACCATTCTGGATGGCAATTTGGTACTGTGCCCAAAGAGCAATAAAAGAATGCCTGCCCTTTGATCCAGCCATACCATTGCTGGGATTGTACCCCAAAGACATAATAGATAAACAGACTTGCACAAAAATATTTATAGCTGTGCTCTTTGTGGTGGCAAAAAACTGGAAAGCAAGAGTATGCCCTTCAATTGGGGAATGGCTAAAAAAATTGTGGTATATGTTCGTGATGGAATACTATTGTGCTCAAAGGAAATAATAAGCTGGAGGAATTCCATTTGAACTGGAAAGACCTCCAGGAATTGATGCAGAGTGAAAGGAGCAGAGCCAGAAGAACATTGTACACAGAGAATGATATACTGTGGTGAAATCGAATGTAATGGACATCTGTATTAGCAGCAATGCAATGACCCAAGACAATTCTGAGGGATTTATGGAAAGGAACACTACCCACATTCAGAGGAAGAACTACAAGAGTAGAAACACAGAAGAAAAACAACTCCTTGGACACTTGTGTTGATGAGGACATGATTGGGGATGTAGACCTGAAAAGACCACACCCATGTAACTATCAATAATGTGTAAATAAATCTTGACTGACCACACATAATAAAACCAGTGGAAATGTGATTGGCTACAGTGGAGGAGGGCAGGGGGTTGATGGGGTGAAGGGGAAAGTTAAAAAAGACTTATGTAACTATGAAAAATTATTCTAAAAATAAAAAAAATTATTAAAAAAAATAAAAATACACAAACAAAAAATAAATAATTAAAAAAACAACAACAAGACCAGACAGCTACAGTACCTTTCCCAAGCCTGATTGTGTCCTGTCAATATAGTTTGAACACTTTCATTTCCTTGTAGTCATAGTAGTGTCAATCATATTTCCCTGACCCTCAGTTTCCCAAAAGGATATATAAGCTTCCCAATTTTCATGGCTTTTTGTTGTTGTCATCTAGCACCATGTCATTCCCAGGGGTCAGGGGCCAGAGCAACCAGATTCTCAGGATTCTTTGTGGGTGTGTAGCACAGCTCTGTGTGGAGACCTGAGAGGAAAGCACTCAGCTCCTTTTTCCTTTTATTATAGAGCGTTTTTTTCTGACTATTATAACATAGTTCTGTTTTTTTTTCAGTTTAACAATGATGATAATCACATACTATTGTGCTATAAGAAAGACAAACAAGATGACAAAAAAAATCCTGGAAAGACTTATATGAAGCTATACAAAATGAAGTGAGCAGAAACAGGACAACATTGTACTAAGTAACAATAATACAGGATAAACAATTGTGACTGTTAACTATTTTCAATAAGGAAAGGATACAGGTGAACTCCAAGGGATTCATGATAAAAAAAAAGAAAAGAAAAGTATATTCATTGACATAGAAAGAACAAAAGACCGAATGCAGATTGAAATCTACAACATTTCACTTTATTTTCTCCAAATATTTTTCTCTAGTGTAAGCAATATGTCTTGTTTCACAACCTGACAATAATGGAAATATGAATTACATTGTACTATATACACAATCTATATCATATTACCTGTCTTTTTGGGCACAGAGGAAAGGTGAGAGGGAGGGAGAGAACACAGATGGCAAAATGTCACAAAACTAATATTAAAATTGAATCCAATATGAGTCTAAAAATGCCAATACTAATAATTCATATTTATGTAGCACTTAAAATTTTATGTAGATGTAGTATGTTATAAGAGAGAAGTCCAACCTCCTTTCCAAGAAACCCTGAGCTAAATTTTGCTTCCAATGAATGCCATCCACACAATTTTATAAAATTTGTAACTAGAGAAAAGGTATCAGTTTTCACTGGTAGAAAGTTTCCTCATCTGGGATTTCCCTATAACAAAAAAAGCCAAATTTCTAATCTCTATTCACATTAAGTTTGACAAAGCACTTTACATATATTATGCCATTTCTTCATCTTTAAGATGAGACTATCTGAAATGTCTAGGCTGGTTGTCTAGAGATCCAGTGAACACATATTGGCAATTTAGGGGATGAAAGAATACTTTAAAGAAGGATGATGGGAGAATAGTCACTTTAAATATGATATGAACATGAACTGAAAATGTGGAACTATAACTGAGAGGAGAGAACAATATTACAGATGTAGGTTTGGTAGTCATCTACTTAGAGGTGATAATTAAAGGTATTGCAATATATCAGCTTTCAAGAGAGATAAATAAGAATTTAAGTAAGAATTTATTTTACTATGTACTTCTTTGTAAAACTTCTAAAGTTTACTTTTGCTTAAAAATCTATGTTGTAGAACAGGTAGGACATATTAAAGGTGACATATGGGATATATTCTTCTTTTAATACCAACTTGTTCCCTCATTGGGGCATCTAATTCCTGGTACCTTAAAAGATGATGAGTCAAATATTTGGGATGTTGATATCCAATATACCATTAAATTCATGGATTAATAATCACATACTATTTTTAAATGGGAAACTATTATAATAAAATATCAGAAGTTGCAAGCTGGGAGTTAAGATGGCTGAGTAAAGGATGTTCTGCTTCTGTGATCCCTCCATATACAAAAGAGAAAACAAATTGCCTCAAAACAAAGGAAAGCAGGAGGAACACATTACCCTGGGGTAGGAAGAGAAAGTATCCTAGCCAACACAGCACCTGTGGGAACTGGCAGAAATTGGACTAGCCCAATATGTTGCAATTCCATCAGAGGAAGTAAAACTATAGAAGGGGAAGGAGCCCATCCTAAGCCACTTTGCACAGGTATAGAATGCACAGAGGGCAGGGTATGGGACTAGTTCATCCTAAACCACTCAGTATGGGTAGTGAAGTCAGAGAAGTAAGGAAACCTATAGACTCTCATGTGGCAACAGAGTGCCTAAGGCAGTAAGAGATCAGAGTTGGGGACTGGTGAACTGCAGGAAACTATTCACTCCTACATGGTATCAGAGTACCTGAAGAAATAAGGGAACAGAGTAGGGGGATGGAAAACTGCAGGAACCTATGCAATCCCACACATCAGCAGTGCACTTGAGGCACCAGAATTCAGAGCAGGGTACTTGCCCAGCCAGGGAATTTTGCAGGGGAATGAAAGCATCAGAGAACAGATCATATCAAAAAACAAAAGAAAACAAGGGAACTAGTAACATAAGGTACTGAATCTAGCTGGACAAAAGCTGTAAGCCTCCTCAGAGCAAGCCACCAAGGACATCACCTTGACAGATACACTGCAGGAAACAAAGTCAGCTGGGCCTACCACAAGGACCAGAGAAGAGTACTATGAAAATTTGAAGCAGGGCTGCTTCTACCTTAGGAACAGAGAAGAACTTCAATAGATAGATGTGGTAATGGTACAAAATTAAATTAAATTAAAATTTCTAAAAACTGAAAGAAATGAGCAAAGGATAAACAAAAGAAACCCTGACCTTAGAAAAGTACTTTAGTAACAAGGGAGACCAAAATAGGAACCTAATGGAGGACAACAATGCCAAAAAAAAACTCAAAAGAAAGTGTGAAAGTATCTCAAGCTATGAAATAACCCCAAGAATTTGAAAATAAGGTAAAAATTCAAATAAGAAAATTGACAGAAAAACTTAACAGCTGAGAAAAAAATTAATGTGGGCTGATAGTGGGTAGTAATGGGTAGTAATATGAAGTGTACCCTCATACTCTGAAATCTTGTATTTCTTACTTGTTAGCACTGGTTAAACATGAACTACAAAATCTGTATCCTCAGAATTAGTCAAGCATGAATTATAGATTGTTTAATTTTCCACCCTGTGTACTAGTTCTATAACATTCTATACTAGACATCAGCTTTATACCTACTCTGTTATGTTAACTGTGTATAATAATCTTAGAAACAATTAATTACCTATAGTGGTCTTCCAATGTACTGCAGCTTCTCCATGTTACCACTCTAGAAGGGCAGTAAGATCTTTCCTTCATTCACAAATGATGACAAAGTGGACAATGGAGGAACATGGAACTTTTGCACTGGGAACTGGTATTCCAGAAGAACCCCCAATCTTTCATATGATCCTTATTCCCTATGTAACTCCATCTGAGTTTGAAAAGGGAGATACTACCAGACTCCAATAAATATGCCAACTCTGATCCATAGGATGTGGAAGGTATTACTCCTCGGTGGAAGCTGCCACTTCTCATTGGAAGCTGATACTCCTCATGGATGTTGGAACTCCATGGTGGAAGCTGCCACTGTACAATGGAAGCTGCCACTCGACAGTAGAGCTGCTACTCCATCCTATCATCTCCAAAGAGGCTACTCTATTAGCCCCTGGGCTTATCTAAGGCTATCTGATTAGGCTCCAGATTATTCCACTAGCTATTAGGCTATAATACCACCAAAAACCATTTCTTCAAATAAATTATTTTCTTATTTCTGGATTGAATAGAGTTTGAGTTTCCCATTATTGGGGCAAGACCCTGCTACAAACTTGGGTATTTTTTTTTCATCATCAAACTCAGTGAAGAAATTATCTCCTTTAAAATTAGAATGAGACAAAAATGAGACAGAAATGAGACAAAAGGAAACTGAGGCATAAAAATGCATTGAAGAAGAAAACACCCTAGGAAATAGCCTAGACCAAATGGAAATGGAGGCAAAAGAAGAAACACACATTGAAGAAAGTACTCTTTCCAGGCTAAGATGGCCATACAGTAGAAGGAACTTCATGACTCTTCCTACTATCAATCACATCAAAGTGTATCAAAAGGATAAAAATCAAAATCAGATGAGGAAAGGGGCTCTGCTAAGGGGTACAGCCTTGAAGGCAGCAGGGTTTGGGTATTTCCAATCTATAAGGGGGTAAAATTACACTGACCAAAATGCAAGCTGATCACCCCTCCCCCATGCCACCTATCCTGCCAGAGCAGAGCAAGGGCTGGCCAATCTCTAAATTCTTGGGGGTTGGCTGAGGGCACCACAACCTTACCCCTAAGGGCAGCACAGGCCCTTGGCAGCTAGACTTGGGAACTGAGTCTGAGGAGCATGGAGTATGGAGCTCAGAATGTGCAACACAGATGTGGAGACAGGGCAGACCCGGGATGACCAAAGTAGATATAATGGAGACTGGAAAAATAGCCTCAGGGCAATATTCTTTATTTTTTTATTTATAAAGCCTACAATGCCAAGAACTGTCTGTCTGCCTCATTCAGACTTCTGGTTGAAAAGCCAAGATAAATCAGAGGAAAAATTGAACACAGCAATGGTTATCAACATGAAGGAACCACAATCCACAAGAACCAAAAGAAACAAAAAACCTTTGACCATGGATAACTTCTATGGAGAAAAGGAGCAGAGTACAGAGGCAACAGAAGAGAATGACAAACAAGAAAACACATTCAAACTTTCAAAAAAAAATGAAATTGGTCACAAACTCTTGAAGAACTCAAAATGGAGTTTGAGAATCAAGTAAGGAAGATAGAACAAAAATGGGCAGAAAAGTAGGAAATAGAAAAGCAAGTAATTCAAAAAGAAAATAACATTTTAAAAGACAGAATCTCCCACTTGGAAAAAGAAACAGAAATTCATCAAGTAATAAGCAAATTGGGGACCAGAATTGACCTGCTAGAAGCCATGAAAAGCAGGATTGACCAAACCAAAAAGGAAATCAAAAGATTGTAGCTGAAAACCAGTCTTTGAAGATTAGAATTGGGTAAGTCACAAGACAGCAAGAATTAATAAAGCAAAATCAAAAGAAGGAAAAAATAGAAGGAACCATGAAGTATCTCATTGAAAAGACAACTGATCTGGAAAAAATGTCCAGGAGAGACAATTTGAGAATCGTTGGTCTACCTCAAAACCTAGAAAGAAACAAAAGACTTAAAATCATATTACAAGAAATTATCCAAGAAAACGAACTTCACTGATATTCTAGAACAAGAGGGCAAAATAGACCTTGAAAGAGTTCATAGATTACCCTCTACATTAAATCCTCAAAAGAAAATCCCCTGGAATGTAATTGCCAAATTTAAGAGATTAAAAGCTAAGGAGAAAATATTGTAAGAAACCAGAAAGAGAAAATCCAGATATCAAGGACCCCCAGTCAGGATTAAACAGGAACTGGCAGACTCCACACTAAAGGACCACAAGACTTGGAATATAATATTTAGAAAGGAAAGAGAACTGGGTCTATAACCAAGGATCACTGACCCATCAAAACTGACTATATACTTTGAGGGGAAAGTATGGGCATTTAAGAAAATAGAAGATTTTGAAGTATGTCTAAAGAAAAGACCAGAACTAAATGGAAAATTTGATGTCCAAATACAAAATTCAAGAGAAAAACAAAAAAGGTAAACAAGAAAGAGAGAAAAAAGTGTTTAAGGACTTTAGTAAGGCCAAATTGTTTATATTCCTATATGGAAAAATGATAGTTGCAACTCTCAAAAACTGAATTCATTATCCTAGTACTTAGAAGAACTATTCCATACATAGATGTTGGGGTACTAAGTGGTTTAAGATGATTAATAAAAAAAAGAAGGGGAATAGAAGATGGCAGCAGAGAAACTTAAAAGAAGAAGAAAATAGGATAAATTATACCACATAAAGAGATACATGGGAGGAGGAGGAGAGGAAGAATACTGTTCTAAGAAGGAAAGGAAGAGAGTGGCAATAGGTAACACTTAAATCTTACTATCAGGGTAATAAATTCTCAAAAGAAAAAGCATCTAGATCCATTGGTATATTGATTCTATCTTATCCTATAGGGAACTTGAGAGGGAAAAGTCAAAGTGTGAGTGGGGTGAAGACTACCAAAAGGGATAGAAAGAAAGGAGGAAGTTTAATAGACCTTAAATATAAGAGGGGAATAAGGGAAGGGGTGGGAAGGGAAATAAAATAAGGGTGGGGATTAGGGGGACTGATTAAAAGCAAAATACTGGTGTAGAAGGAAAGAATGAAAGAAGAAAGGGCAAGACTAGGAGAGGAAATCAAAATGATGAGGAATAAACAGGTGGTAATCATAACTCTGAATGTGAATGGGATGAACTCACCCATAAAATAGGAACAAATATCAGAGTGGATTAGAAACCAAAATTGTAACATATGTTGTCTACAAGAAACACACATGAGGCAGATAGACACACACAGGGTAGGTAAGAGGCTGGAGCAAAATCTATTGGGCCTCAACTGAGAAAAAGAAAGCAGGTGTCAATATCATGATATCTGACAAATCCAAAGTAAAAAAAAAGATCTGATGAAAAACAGATAGAGAAGGTAGTTACAGACTGATAAAAGGCAGTATAGACAATGAGGAAATAGCAGTACTCAACATGTATGAAACAAATGGTAGGGCATCCAGATTTTTAAAGGAGAAACTATTGGATTTCAAGGAGGAAATAGATAGCAAAACTGTACTAATGGGAGATCTGAACATTCCTCTATCAGATCTAGATAAATCAAACCAAAATCTAAGTAAGAAAGATATGTGAAAGAAATTTTAGAAAAAATAGAGTTAATAGATATATGGAGAAAAATAAATAGAGACAAAAAGAAATACACCTTCTCAGCAGCACATAATACATTCACAAAGATTAACAATATACTAGGGCACAAGAACATTTCAAACAAATGCAAAAAAGCAGATATAATAAATTCAATGTTTTCAGATCATAATGCAATAAAAATTATAATTAGTAAAGGTACATAGAGAGACAAATAAAAAATTACCTGGAAATTAAATAATATAATTCTCCAAAATCTGTTGGTTAAAGAAAAATCATAGAAACAATTAATAATTTCATTGAAGAGAATGACAATGAGAGGACATCATATAAAAATCTATGGGATACAGTCAAAGCAGTACTCAGGGAAAAATTTATATCCCTGAGTGCAATTAATTGGGCATGCAAATTAAAAAAAACTACAAAGAGAATAAATTAGAAATCCCCATATAAAAACTAAATTGGTAATCCTAAAAATTAAAGTAGAAATTAATAGAATTGAAAGTAAAAGAATTATTGATTAATAAATAAGACTAGGACATGGTACTTTGAAAAACAAATAAAATAGATAAAGTACTGGTTAATCTAATAAAAAAAGGAAGGAAACCAAATTAACAGTATCAAAGATGAAAAGGGTGATCTCACTTCTAAGGAAGAGGAAATTAAGAACTATTTTGCCCAATTAAATGGCAACAAATACGCCAGTCTAGGTAATATGGATGAATATTTACAAAAATATAAACTGTGTAGATTAACAGAAGAGGAAATATAATACTTAAATAATTGCATATCACAAATAGAAATTGAACAACCCATCAAAGAGCTCCCTAAGGAAAAGTCCCCAGGACCAGATGGATTTGCTAGTGAATTCTATCAAACATTTAAAGAACAACTAATCCCAATACTATACAAACTATTTGACAAAATAAGCAAAGAAGGAGTTCTACCAAATTCCTTTTATAACATAAATATGGTACTGATTCCAAAGCCAGGCAGTCCAAAAACAGAGAAAGAAAACTATAGAACAATCTTCTTAATGAACATTGGTGCAAAAGTCTTAAATAGAATATTAGCAAAAAAATTCCAGCAAGTGATCAGGAGGATTATTCACTATGATAAGATGGGGTTTATATCTGGAATAAAAATGAAAATCCTACCCAAACTAATTTACTTATTTAGTGCCATACCCATGAAACTACCAAAAAGCCTTTTTACTGAATTGGAAAAAAAACTATAACAAAGTTCATTTGGAAGAACAAAAGATCAAGAATATCAAGGAAAATAATTTTAAAAAAATGTGGAGAGGTGCCTAGCAGTACTAGATCTTAAACTGTACTATAATGCAGTAGCCATCAAAACAATATGTTATTGGCTAAGAGACAGAAGAGAGGATCAATGGAATAGACTTGGGGTAAATGTCCTCAGCAAGATCATGTACAATAAACCCAAAGATCCCAGATTTTGGGACAAAAACTTAGTATTTGACAAAAACTGTTGAGATAATTGGAAAACAGTATGGAAAAGATTAGGTTTAGAACAACACCTCACACCCTACACCAAGATAAAATCAGAAAGGATAAATGACTTAAATTTAAAGAAGGAAATTATAAGTAAATTAGGTGAACATAAAGAGTATACCTGTCAGATATTTGGGAAGGAATTTAAGAACAATCAAGAGATAGAGAATATCACAAAATGTAAAATGAATAATTTTGATTATATTAAATTAAAAAGGTTTTGTAAAATCAAAACCAATACAACCAAAATTAGAAGGGAAGCAGCAAATTAGGAAAAAATCTTTATAACAAAATACTCTGACAAAGGTCTAATTACTCAAATTTATAAGGAGCTAAATCAATTGTACAAAAAAATCAAGCCATTCCCCAATGCTAGATAGGCAAGGGACATGAATAAGCAATTTTCAGAAAAAGAAATCAAAACTATTAGTAAGCACATTAAAATGTGTTCTAAACTCTAATAATCATAGAAATGCAAATCAAAACAACTCTGAGATACCACTTTACACCTAGCTGATTGGCTAATATGGCATTAAAGGAAAGCAATAAATATTGGATGGGATGTGACAAAGTTGGGACATTAATGTATCACTGGTGGAGTTGTGAATTAATCCAACCTTTCTGGAAGGTAATTTGGAGCTATGCCCAAAGGGCTTTAAAAGTTTGCCTGCCCTTTGATCCAGCCATACCAGTGCTTGGTTTATACCCCAAAGAGATAATAAGGAAAAAATATTTGTACAAAAATATTTATATCCATGCTCTTTGTGATGGCAAAAACTGGAAAATGAGAGGATGTTCTTTGATTGGGGAATGGATAAACAAATTGTGGTATCTTATGGTGATGGAATACTATTGTGCTAAAAGGAATAATGAACTAGAGGAATTCCATTTGAACTGGAACAACCTACAGAAATTGATGCAGAAAGAAAGGACTAAAACCATGAGAATATTGTACATAGGGACTGATACTCTGTGGCACAATCTAAGGTAGTGGACTTCTCTACTAGCAGCAATACAATAATCTAGGACAATTCTGAGGAACTTATGAGAAAGAATGCTATCCACATTCAGAGAAAGAACTGTGGTAGAAAAACAGAAGAGAAATATTTCCTTTATCACATGGTTCAATGGGGATATGATTGGGCATATGGGCTCTAAATGATCACTCTAATGCAAATATTAATAATATGGAAATAGGTCTTGATCAATGATACATATAAAACCCAGTGGAATTACTCCTTGACTATGGGATGAGGGGAAGTAAAGAATGCAAATCATGTAATCATGTAAAAATATCTTAAATTAATTAATTAATCAATCAATCAGTTAATTAATTAAAAAAGAAACCACTCTTTGAAGAGTAGGATTGGCCAAATCCAAAAGAAAACACAAAAATTCAAGGAAGAAATTCATTCTTTCAAAACTGGATATAGACAAGTAAAAGCTGATCAAACCATAAGACATGAGGAAAAGATAAGATAAATTTTTTTAAAAGGAAAAAAAAATTTATATTCCTCACAGAAAAAAAAAAACCGAACCAGGAAAATAGTTCCAGCAGAGATAAACTAAGAACCATCAGAATACCTGAAAGTCATGTTAAAAAGAAAGGGTCTGAACTCCATATTACACAAAATCATCACAGGAAATTGTTATAATATCCTGAAATAAAAGGAAAAAATAGAACTTGAGTGAATACACCAATCACCTCCTTAAAGAGACCCTAAAATAAAATCCAAGTCTATGATATCCAAATTCCAGCATTTTCTCAAAGTAAAAATACTACAGTCAGAAGGAAACAATTAAAATATTGCAGATCCATAGTCAGAATTATAAAGGACCTAGAAAGCTTCTGAAAGAGAATTTAAACTCTCTTTGTCTATTTTAAGGTAATCAATCAAGAACCTGGAGTTTCCTGCTTTTCACACTTTGTTAGTCATTAAGAACTTTTTACTAGAAAAGGAAGTTAATAACTTAAAAGACCACAAGCACTGCCCCATCCCAGGCAGCACTAGGCAAATTGGGAGAGTGTGATTGATTGACATTTAAAGAAAAAGAGGAATTTTAGAATTTCCTGATGAAACAAAGAGTTGAAAAGTAAATTGATAAGTAAATTCAGCACTCAAAAGAAGCATGAAAAGATAAAGTGAAAACTTCAGGGTTCAATAAGTTTAAATTAAGTATATTTATATCTGAGAAGGTGATAATTAAACTAATTAAGATATATATGATACTTGAGATACTTGAGGTAGTTAAAGTATGCAGGATACCAAAAGAACTTAAAATATTTAGGACTTTAATCATTATTGGTATAACAAAAAGAGTATACAAAGAAAGAAGAAAGGAAGCTGAATAAAATGGGCTAATTTTTTAAAAGGAATGTGAAAGAGGAACACATGGGGAGGAGAAAAAAGGAGAGAAAGAAGTGGTAAACTATCTTTTATTAAGAGGCATAGAAGAGGCAAATACAGTGGGAGAAATGGGCACAACATATGTTTGAACATGACTTTCATAGAACTCAGCTCAAAGTGGGAATAACATCCACACTCAGTCAACTATAAAAATGTTACCTATAGGAAAGAGTGTTGGGGGGATAAAAGAAATGGGGAATGAACAAATAAAAAGGGTGAATTTGGTGAGGCTTTCATAAAAAACAAAATATTTGTGAATAGGGTGTTCAAATGGAATTATCCTCCTTTGTTTATTTTAACTTAATCAATCAAGAACTTGGAATGACCCTCCTTTCACACTTAGTCAAGCACTTAAAGAACCTTTTACTAGAAAATGAATTTCACACCCTCAAAGACTGGAAGTGGATTCAACAAACACTGTCCCAGTGTCATGCAGTGCTGGACAAATTAAGGAACTATGATTGGTTCCAGAGATGTGATGTGGGAGAATTGTTGGGTGGAGAAAAGTGCTTATATGGGAAGACCCAACAGGATGTCATACACTCTGATTTCATATTCCCACTCAGATTCTCATTTCAGAAGTTGTGGCTTCTGATTTCCACTTCGTGATTTGGACTTTGGATCCTGTTGGATATTTGCATTCTACATTGGATTCTACATTGGTGGCTTTCACTGAAGGGACTACCTTGACTTCTGGTTGGAAAATTGGACCTGAGGGAGACTTTGTTGGAGTTGAACTGGATTTTCCTGGATTGGCAATTATAGGGTATTTAGCTAGGCAATATTTTCTACCTCCTTCATATATTTCCCTCTCTTTACTATCTCTACTTTGCTGTAATAAAGTTACTAAAGCTACTAACAGCCACATGATGAAAAAGTTAATGTTTATAAATGGCAACCACATCAATTTTGTATAACTCTTAATTGACCTCATTAAGTCACATAAGACACATAAAGTTGACCACAACCAATTTTACCTCTTACAAGGGAAAGATTAAAAGGAGAGAGAAAGAAGAGTAAACAGGGGGAGGAGAATAAGATGGAGGGAAGCACACAATTAGTAATCATAACAATAAATGTTAATGGGATGAATTCACCATAAAATGGAAAAGGATAGCAGAGTTGGATTAAAAACAAGAATCTCACAATATGTTGTTGTAGAAGAATCTACTAAGCCTCAGCTAATGTTAGTAAGCAGGGGAATCAGTTATGATCTCAGACAAAGCAAAATAAAAAACCAATTTAGTTCAGAGATAAGGAAGGAAATTTTTAAAAATGATAAAAGAGATTATAGACAATGAAAATACCAGTATTAAATCTATATACAGCAAAATGGCATGGAATCCAGATTCCTAAAGAAGTTATATGAGTTATAGGATTAAATTGATAGTGAAATGTTACTACTGAGACACCTTAACCTTCCTTTTTCATATATAAATAAACAATGAAAAAGTAAATAAAAATAAGTTAAGGAGATAAACAGAACTTTAGAAAAGTTGTATATGATAGACTTGTCGTGTAAAGGGGATAGGATTAGAAAGGAAGACACTTTATTTTGCTCAGGACTACATTGTATTTTTGCAAAAACTGATGATAAAATAGGGCATAAAAATCTCACAATCAAATGTAAAAATGCAGATATATTCAATGTCTATGTTCTATATCATAATGAAATAAAATTTATATACAACAAATGGCAGCAGAAAGACAAAAACTAAAATGAAAAGTAAAAAATGTTATCCTAAAGAATTAATTGGTCAAAGAGTGTCATAGAAACAATTGACCATTTTTAAAAAGAAAATGACAAGGAAGGGGCAGCTGGGTAGCTCAGTGGATTGAGAGTCAGGCCTAGAGATGGGAGGTTCTAGGTTCAAATCTGGCCTTAGACACTTCCCATCTGTGTGACCCTAGGCAAGTCACTTGACCCCCATTGCCCACCCTTACCACTCTTCCACCTAGGAGCCAATAAACAGAAGTTAAGGGTTTAAAAAAATGAAAAGAAAATGACAACGAGGAGACAACATGCCAAAATTTATTGGATGTAGCCAAAGCTATACTTATGGGGAAATATATATCTCTAAATGCATATATCAATAAAATCCAGAAAGATTAAATCAATGGACTAGGCATGCAACTAATAAAATAGATCTTAAATCCCAAATTATTTAACAAACTGGAAATCCTGATAATCAAGGGAGAGATTAATAAAGCTAAAAGTAAGAAAGCCATTGTACTAATAAATAAGGAGTTAGTTTAAAGAAAAATAATACAACATATAATCTATTAGTTCAATTGATTAAAAAAAGAAAGAAGAAAACCATATTATAAGATCAAAAGTGAAATAAGCAAATTCATAACTAATGTAAAAGAAATTAAGGCAATTATTGGAATTTTGTTCAGGTATATGCCAATAAATATGCCAATAGAAATGAAATAGATACTCAAAAAATATAAACTACATAGATTAACAAAAGAAGTAAGAGAATACTTTAAGGAGACCATCACACACACACACAAAACACACACACACACACACACACACACACACACACACACACACACACACACAATGAAAAAACCACCAAAGAAAGTCCTAAGATAAAGGTCCCTCGGCTAGTTGGATTTACAAGTGAATTTTATCAAACTTCCACAGAATAATGAACTCCAATACAACATAAGTTATTTGAGGAAAAAGAGGAAGAGGAAATCTTTCTAAACTCTTTTAATGACACAAATATAGTATCAATACCTAAACTAGGAAGAGCTAAATCAAAGAAAGAAAATTATAACTTAGCCCTCTAATGAACATTGATATAAATTTTTAAATAAAATACTAGCAAGGAGATTAAAGCATCATACCCCCAAATCAGGTAATTTTATACAGGGATCATTCAATATTAGGAAAAATATAAACAATTGATCAATATAAACAAAAATAGAAATCTCAAGATTATTTCAATAGATGCAGAAAAATCATTTGACAAAATACAAGACTCATTCTATAGAAAAACATTAGAAAATGTTGGAATAAATGGAAGCTCCCTTAAAATAATAAATGGCACTTATCTTAAGTCTTACAAGCATTTTCCGTAATGGGGTTAAACCATTCCCAATAAAATCAAGCACAAAGAAAGGTCCACTATTATTTAAGATAGTACTAGAAATGCTGGTTATAGCAATAAAAGCAGAAAAAGAATAGAAGGAATTAGAATAGGCAATAAAGAAACAAAATCATCACTTTGCAGATGATATGATTGTATACCTAGAGAATCTTAAAGAATCAACCAAAAAATTAACAGAAATAATTAACAACTTTTGTAAATTTTCAGGATACCAAATGAACCTACATAAGTCATCAGAATTTCTATTTCCCACCAACATAGTTCAAGAGCCAAAGATAGAAAAGGAAATTCCATTTAAAATAAAATACAATATAAAATATGTGGGATTATACCTACCAAAACAAACTCTGAAAGTATATGAACACAATTACAAGATACTCTTCACACAAAGTTAGACCTAAACAATCAGAACAACATTAATTGCTCATTTATAGATTCAGTCAACATAAAAAAAATGGTAAATCCAACCTAAACCAATTTATCTATTCAATGTCATACAATCAAATTATCTCAAAATTACTTTATAAAATTAAAAAATTACAATTAAATTAATCTTGAAGAACAAAAGTCCAAAGCATATCAAGGATTAATCTTCAAGATTAATTGCAATTTTTTAATTTTATGAAATAATTTTGAGGTAATTTGATTGAATTAATGGAAATTAAGGGAATTAATGAAAAAAAATTATGATGTCAGGAGGTGTAGCCACACCATTTCTTAAAATATATTATAAAGAGGTAGTCAAAACAATCTGGTACTGGATAAGAAACAGATTAGTGTCCAAGTATTTCCTAGAATGCTTAGACATTCTACTTAAATGAAATTGGAAAAAAAATCAAGTTTATTTGAGCTTCTTGCAAATCATAATTCTGAAGCAAGTACATATGTACAAACACATGTGTAGAGTAGCTTTAACATGCTTAAATTCCCTTTTCAGGATGTTGGGAATTGTTCTCTCAAACACAGCTATATCAGCTGCATACCAAATAGATGCTGACAAAAAGTAGAAGATTAAAAAAATGTCTTAACATATCCACTAGCAAAATATTTGGAAACAGAATCACGGGCTGCAGTAATATGACAAAGGTAGAGAAGAAAGAACAAATTTTATTGGTCATATTAAAAATAACTAAGATATGGTTTTATATATACATATATCTTTTTGTCAAATGACTCCTACTCTATTAAGTGGAGAGAGGGAGTTAACTGGATCTTTTAAGTAACAAACATAAAAATAAATTATATATGCTGCAATAATGATATTCTATTGCTTGCATTGTCAATGAGTGGGGAAGGGACTGAAGGGCTGAAGGGAGGAAGGGAGAGAATTTTGAACTCAAATTTTAAAAAATGAAAGTTAAATATACTAAGTATATGTTATATATAGTATATGCACATATATGTATATAGTATACATGTATGTACTATATACAATATATATATGTGATATATATACTGTAAATGTAACTCTTTGTCCCCTTTCTAATAATAAATCAGAGTCTATGCTATAGTACATTAAGTGGTGGCCTAATCAGTAGACAGAGATGTTCTGAAGTCTGCTCAGTGAATGATAAGCTGGAACTAAAGGCATTTAAGCATCTTCCAGCCATTTCACATGGTTGATTGTAATGATTGTTGATTGTAATGATTGTTTGAGCCATTTTATATTATGAGGGATGTCAAAATCTGTATTGTCCATGGGTTCACACATTGGGAAAAAAAGGGTAAAAAAAAGAGAACCTTAGGGTAGTGAACAGCCACTAATAAAATCTGTAGTTTGTTGGGTTTTTTTCTCTTAGATTGGAACAGCACTTCATCACCTCTGCACTACACTTCCCCACTTATTACCTCTGTTCCTCCTTTCCTGTCTGCCCTGTATTCTTAATCAATGTTCATTATTTGCACTTTAGGTTTTTATTTTGTGAAGTGCAATGTTCCTTGCCTATAATACTCTAGAGGTTCAATATCTTAGAATTTGTTATACAAATTTTTATTTACCTCAAAGGAATCTTAGACTGAACTCAAGATGGGCTAGAACAATTAGAAAGAGCACAGAAAATGACATTCTCTTTGGCAAGGTCAGCCTTATACTTGATGAAAAATATGTGGCTTCTTATTTAATATGATTTTTAGTTTGCCAAGAAGGCTACCTGAACAAAAATATATCTCTTATCATTTGACTATATAGCCAATAGCCTGCATGAGATTCATTCCTTTAGGATATCCTAGGCATGATAGGTTTAAAATGTAAATGTATTACATACAATATTTGAGAAGAGTTCCATTTTTTAAACCATAGGATAATGAAATCATAGGTCTAAAGATATAAAGGAACCCTTCATTTTCAAGAGGATGAAACCAAAGCTCATGGAAGTTAAATGACTTCCTCTGCTTAAAATTTGTTAACCAGTCTCTGTCCCTTGCAGAAAAAAGGGATCACTTTGGAGTGGGATACATAAAGGGCACATTTGATATAGTTGGAAGAGGTACTCATAGATTAAGGGTATGAGAGTCCCTTTTCACTCTGATCAGGGTTCCTAGTCAGAGGTATACCAGGTGCCAATTTCTTGAAGGATTTACCAGGAAGAAAATGGAAACTTAAGGCAAAAGCCTGCTTTGTAATTTTGGTTAGATTTAGCTCTATACTGACAGGTATTAATATGTTTTTAAAGAGTCCTATATGAGTAGGAGTAGCATGGTATAGTAGAAATAGCACTAGCAGAAAGTTAGGCTCTGAGTTCATATCCTGCTTTTGATGTGTGACTTTCCTAAGTCACAGTATCTTTAGTTCTCACTTTTCTCTTTTTGAAACAGAAGAGAAAAGGTGGTTGGACTAGTATGATCTCTTTAGGGATATGGTATTAGCAGTTATCTGGAATCACAGAATATGAGAGAACTTCTAATCTGATCCTATTTTTTTCCCAGATGAAAAAACAATTTCAGATGGATTAAGTGACTTATCTAAAGTTTAATAGCTAGTTAGTGGATTCCTTGGGATGAGGGAAAGATAAGGTCCACATGTACCTGCAGGCATTGAAGCATAAATAGAAATAAAATGGAGAAACATATCATTTTATATTTATTTCAAATCTATTTTTAGCTATCAGAATTGTTTGATTTCTTTTAGACCATTAGCATGTCAATTTGCTATTTATTTTTCTGCTTCCCATAAAGGAAGTTTTATTGATACACATCATGCTTCAGAAGAGATGGACTATTAGAATATTAACTTTGGTCGAGTAAAAACAGAACCTATAGCAGAAGGTGCTGTTGAAGAGATGGCTGCATATTATCCCTCTTTGGGATTACTGCCAGATGGTTACTGTAGTGGAAGAATAGAGAAAAAAACACATGGCAAGGCTAGTGAGAAAAAAGAAATACACTCTCTCACTGCTCTCCATAGGGTCTATTAATACAGAACAATGTAAAATAATTCAGCTTTCTTTCAATAAGAAATGTCATGCTCATGGCCATTGGTGGATCTACAGATTCTTTTCTTCCAGAGAAAAACATACTCAGTCTATTCAAGAATTATTAAAATTCCAAGGGCAGATAATTACTCAAAGGGGTAATTGATAACTAATACAATTTGGAGTATTTAACAGCATAAAAAATGAAAAAAATTCCTTATTTTCTCAATTTACCCTTCTCCCTTAAAATATGAAGACTGTCCTAGGTTGGGTTTTGGTTAAGTAGAGGTGGTCATTGCCTACTGAGGCACTGACAGTCAACAAAGGTAAATGTTGCCAAATTTCAAATTGATCCAATATAGAGAGTCCATTAAATACACCAACATATCTATAGATGAACACATATATTTTATATACATTCAATATACATGTACTTATACATGTATATGTGCATGTGTAATGTATACATGATTGTGTATACTCTAAATCTCTAGAAATTTATTCTTTAATACATTATTGAGCTATGAAAGGGAAGTTTCATTCATGAGATGGGATCCAGCTTTGGCTGGATTCTTCCAAACTGGGAACTTTTTGAGTGTTTTCATTCATTCATTCACTCAATTAATCAATTCATCTATCATTTATCTACATAATATTTATCTTTATATTCATGATTCATTCATATTCATTCAATATATTGTATATTCATTTATTTGCTTTTTAATTCATTTGTTCTTTTACTTATCACCTTTTTTCATCAATTCTGAAATTCATTTGTTTAATTATTTCAGATGGACAGACTGTCAGCCTTCAGAAGACCAGGAGGGGCATTTCAAAGAGACTTTATAATGATAAGGCTGTATGTTGAGTGATGAACTCTTTGACTGTGAAAACAAATGAGACAAAGACAAATATACAATGAACTAGAAGGAAGATGGTGTAATATCAAGATTTAATACCTTATCTCTTAACGTCTACTGGTTGTATGACCATTAGCAAATAATATCTCTGAATCTCAGTTTCCTCATCCATAAAATGGAGATAATAAAATGTATTGTACATGATTCAGAGGGTTGTATTAAGCTCGGATGAGAAAACATTTTAAATGTTTTGCAAACTTTAAAGTAATAGGAAAATAGCCTTGCATCTCACCTCCTTAAAAGGAAGCCATCAGATGAGTGAAGACAGTGGGTGACTGTGGGTAAGGAACACCCTAAGAGATATATGTAAATTTGGCAAGTTGGCAATATTTGATATTAAAGGCATGTCCTTAAGGAGAACTGTGAGTTATTCCTTGTTTGATCAAGAATTCTCCTCATAATGGTTAGTAGTTGCAATATTATAACTTTCATACATAATTTTAGTCAATTGAAAATTTGACAGCTTTTATTGTGCTACTTGTCTTTAATAAATTTGTCACTATTACTTAGTACTATTAATCATAAACTTAGGACAAGTTGAAATTCTAGTCACTTTTTAATTTTTTAAATGCACCTTAATTATTAGGCCTGTAATTAAAATTAAAGAAATAAACATTAAAGATTTCATACTTCAATATATCTTCAGGTGGAATTATGATGCTCTAACAGAAATGATGAAAGGGTGTAAATAATAAAATAAAAAAGAATTCTTCTCATAAAAATAGAAAACCATCAGAAGTTTTAGGGTATGCAATGATGAAAAAAGATATTTCTACTAATACTGATATGAGGAAATGATAGCCCATTGTCCTCTGGGATTTTGGCAATACTCTTTTTTGCAATGATATCAACAGATGCTGGATATATTTTGCATAGTCCGTAGGTGGTGCTGTGGTTAAGACCATTAGCTTTGGAGTCAAAAAAATGTTAGCTCAGATTTGGCTGCAAACCTAGACAAAATTTTAATCTCTCACCCTTAGTTTCCGCATCTGTAAAATCATAATAATAGCATTCACCTCCAAGAGTTGCTGTAAGAATCACAAATGTGGTAACATCATATTTATAGTGCTTTGCAAACTTTAAAATGCTACATAAAAGTTTATTATTGTTATAATCATTAATAATTACTCCTCTTGACCCTTATATTGCAACTAGGATATGTAGAGTAAGATGGGTGCTTTATATGATGAGAAACTTGCAGCAATGTAAAATTTTGGGGATTGAGGGTTATAAGGAGAATGAGATTACTTACACACACATACACACACACACACACACACACACACACACACACACACAACTTGAAGCAAGCCAAGGAAGCTAAGCAGTGAAGATGAGGAGAGAGAGCATTCCACATAGGGGTTCAGCTAGTAAAAGACATTCAATATCAGGAGATAAATGTCCTGCTTCAGAATTGTCAATGAGACCAGTCAATAGAGTATGTAGAGAGGAGTTAAGTACAAGAAAGGGCAGGAAAGGGCCAAAAGAAGTAATATAGAGGGAGAAGAGAAGAGGATCCAGGATACAGACTTGGGGAAAACAACAGTTATCAACAAATGATGAAGACTCAGCAAAAGGGATAGAAGAGTTATCAAGTAGAGCTTTCCATGAGGTCAACAACAAAGTTTTGATTGCATTGTAGATGGAGAGACAGAATGATAAAAGATTCCAATCATATAAAAGAATTTTGGAGTTCATGAACATGGATATAGGACATTTGCAGGTGATGTCAAGATAAAGAGTGTGATTATCTCTGCATGTAGTTATAGAGAATTAGGATAATATAGGAAATGAAGAAGTTGAGAAATTGGGAGGTTAAGGTACTTGAAGGAATATCAATATGCAAGTTGAAGTCTTGTAGCATGAAAGTAGAAATTGGACAGTAGAGAGAATGTGAGTCCTACACTAAATTTATTGAGAAAAGAAGGATGGTATCCTGGAGGTCTATAGATAACAGCTACCAGAATCCTGATGAGAGAAATGTGGGCTGAAAGAACTTCAAAGGAGGAGAGATTACTGAGTGGTGGTGTGAGAGGGAGAATCTCAATAGCAATGGAAGGTTCTGGGTTAAGATGGTGGCAGAGTAAGAAGCAGCTCTTAACCTCTCCTGACCAAAACACACAAATCTCCTCAAGGGGACATAAAAACAAGTCCAGACAAATGGAGGAACCCCACAACAGGGCACAGCGTGGAAGGTACTTGGAATCGAGGCATTTCCATGCTATAAAGGGGTGAAACAGCTCTCACTAAATCGTGGGCTGAGCAACCACCCCAGCCCAACCCCCTCCACACACAACACCTATAGCACTGAAGCCAGCTAAAAAGAAATAGAGCAAGTTTGGGGCATCCATCGAGTCATTGGCAGCTCCAGGGCCTGTTCCTGAGAGCAGCAAGATTTAGGACCCCAAAAAGCTAACAAACGCACACAAAATTTGAACGCGGGAGCAGGGCGCCAAGAGCAGATGCAGGACGCAGAGCAAAGGCTCAGAGTGCAGCCACTGGCGGAGGGGTGGGTGGAGGCAGACACAGCCACAAGCTAAAGCTCTGAAACCCTGAATGGGGAACCAGTGCAGATGGGTATACAACTGTGGAAACAGTGCCCTGAGACTTGTAAAGAAACCTCCGGCAGACGATCAAGCAAGGGGGTCCAACAGGGGGCCTGACCGTGGACAGACCCTGAGCGCGAGGATAAACCTGAGAACCTGCTGGGCTAACGATGGCTACCTAGTCTCAGGAAGTTTGTAAGAGAAAGATTAACAACAAGAAAAAGAAGTCTTTAACACTTGACAACTTTTACACAGAGAAAATCCAGACAACCGAGCAAACAGAGGAGGAGAAAAAACAAGCATCCGGACACTCCTCAAATAAGGAAAACTCCTCACAAGCTATGGAAGAGTTCAAAACTGAGATTTTGAGGAAAATGGAAGAGATCTGGCAAGAAAATAACTGTTTAAAAAGTAGAATTTTGCAATTGGAAAGTGAGTCTCAGAAACCAAATGAACTGATAAGCAAATTGAACAATAGAAATTACCAGATTGAAAAGGAATACCATAAGATTATGGCCAAAAAACAGAAGATTATAGCCGAAAACCAGAAGATTATGGCCGAAAACCAGAAGATTATAGCCGAAAATCAATCCCTAAAGGCTATAATTGAGCAAGTAGAAGCTAATGATCTCTCAACACAACAAGAACAAATAAAACAAAGTCAAAAGACTGAAAAAATAGAAGGAAACATGAAATATCTCAATGAGAGAATGACAGACCAAGAAAACAGGTCTAGAAGAGACAATTTGAGAATAATTGGTGTTCCAGAAAAACCAGAAATTAATAGAAACCTGGACTACATACTAACAGAAATTATTCAGCAAAATTGCCTTGAAGTCCTACAACAAGAGGGCAATATAGACATTGAAAGGATTCATAGAACACCTGTGACCTTCGATCAAGAAAAGAAAACACCCACGAATATAATTGTCAAATTCAAGAGTTTCCAAGCAAAAGAAAAAATCTTACAAGAAGCCAGAAAGAAACAATTCAAATATCAAGGAGCACCAATCAGGATCACACAGGATCTGGCAGCCTCCACGCTAAAAGATCACAAGGCTTGGAATACGATATTCAGAAAGGTAAGAGAGCTGGGCCTGCAACCACGGATCAACTACCCATCAAAATTGACTATATATTTCCAGGGGAAAGTATGGGCATTCAAAAAAATTGAAAAATTCTAGGTATTTGTACAGAAAAGACCAGGGCTAAATGGAAAGTTTGATATCCAACCACAAAAATCGAGAGAAACCTGAAAAGGTAAATAAGATACAGAGGGGAAAGAAAGAAAACTTATAATTTTTAAATTTGCCTTTTTAAGGGCCTCAGTGAGATATAATTATCTGTATTATTATGTAGAGAAATGTTATGTATAATTCTCTGTAGTGAACTCTATTCACTATTATAATATTCACTATTATAGTAATCAGAAGAATAATTCACAGGGTGAGGGTGGAACACTAAATAATCTAAGATGACATGGGGGATGGGAAAGAGGGGGTGAATAGCAGGGGACACCAACAGAAACTTGAGTGAATAAGAAAATAGGATATTCTATTACACACAAAGAGGGCATTGGAGGGAGAGGGGACAAATACTATTATAAGAAGGAGAGGAAGAGAGTATTAAGAGGTAATAATCAAACCTCACTCTCAGAGTAATCAATCCAGAGAGGGAAGAGTAGCTATACTATCCATTGGGACATAAAACTCTTATCTAACCCTTCTGAGAAAGTTAGAAGGGAAAAATCAAGGAGAGCAGGGGAGTGGGGAGGTTAAAAAAAGGGAGGGGAGAAGAAGAGGGAGTTCATAAGGCCTTTAAAAACAAAAAG
>NC_058130.1:196363678-196372495 GCF_016433145.1 Gracilinanus agilis
ACTCAAATATACAAGGAGTTAAAGCAATTGTATAAAAAATCAAGCCATTCCCCAATTGATAAATGGGCAAGAGACATGAATAGGCAATTTTCAGGTAAAGAAATGAAACGTATCAATAAGCACATGAGAAAGTGTTCCAAATCTCTAATAATTAGAGAAATGCAAATCAAAACAACTCTGAGTTATCACCTCACACCTAGCAGATTGGCTAAAATGAAAGAAGGGGAGAGTAATGAATGTTGGAGAGCATGTGGCAAAATTGGGACATTAATGCATTGCTGGTGGAGTTGTGAACTGATCCAGCCATTCTGGCTGGCAATTTGGAATCATGCTCAAAGGTCTATAAAAGACTGCCTGCCCTTTGATCCAGCCATACCATTGCTGGGTTTGTACCCCAAAGAGATCATAGATAAACAGACTTGTACGAAAATATTTATAGCTGTGCTTTTTGTGGTGGCAACAAATTGGAAAAGGAGGGTATGTCCTTCAATTGGGGAATGGCTGAACAAACTGTGGTATATGCGGGTGATGGAATACTATTGTGCTAAAAGGAATAATAAACTGGAGGAGTTCCAGGCGAACTGGAGAGACCTTCGGGAACAGATGCAGAGCGAAAGGTGCAGAGCCAGAAGAACATTGTACACAGAGACTAATATACTGTGGTAAAATTGAATGTAATGGACCTCTGTACCAGCAGCAATACAATGACCCAGGACAATTCTGAGGGATTTATGGTAAAGAATCCTACCCACATTCAGAGTAAGGACTGCAGGAGAGGAAACATATAAGAAAAACAACTGCTTGAACGCATGGGTCGGGGTGGACATGATTGAGGATGTGGACTCGAAACTACCACACCAATGCAACTACCAACAATTTGGAAATTGGTCTTGATCAGGACACATGACAAAACTAGTGGAAATGTGCATCGGCCATGGGTGGGGGGAATGCGGGGGGTGAAGGGGAAAGGAGGAGCATGAATCATGTAACCATGTTAAAAATGAATATTAATAAATGTTTGAAAAAAATAGCAATGGAAAATACGGATCAGTCACCATGACTAGTAAATGAGTTGGAGATATAAGTGAAAGTGCAGCTAGAGAAGTGAAAGGTCAACAAGGCTAGAATCAAATTTCATTAATATTCTATTTCATTTGCTCTCCTCTTTTACAAATCCAAAAAGAAATAAAATGTAATCGAAGAATTCAACATAATGTCTAGTATAAACACAATACATGTTGATTTATTGATTAAAGGTAGGAAGTATTTCATTTATAAGTGTCTGAGGCCAGATTTGTTCTTAGGCAGATAAATCTTCCTGACTTTAGTCCCTGAACTTGATCCACTGCATCAACTGACTGCTTGATCACAAAACATGATTATAGAAGAACAAGTAAATGCAGGGTCATTGCCGCTTGGCAGGGGAAATAGCACTTCCACACAGTTTCTTTGGGTTTAGGATAGATACAGTCCAGCTTGTCAAGGAAGCCTTAAGAGTGTAAGGGATACTGAGTTTAAGAGTCAGAAGACCAGCTCTGTAATGTGTTTATATAAACTTGGGTAGTGTACTTAAACTTTCTAAGTCCTAATTCAAACTATTCAGCATTTATTCAGGACATTTAAGGAATTATGCTAGTTAGCTAAGTGGCACAGTAAATAGAGTGCTGAATATTGAGTAAGAAAGACTTGAGTTAAAATCCAACCTCAGACACTTATATTTGTGTGTACCTCAGAAAATAACTTAGCTTTGGTCTGCCTCAGTTTCTTTACTAATTAAATAAGAAAATAATAATACCCATGTCTTGGGTTTTTTGTAAGGATAATGTTAGTATTTAGAAAATTTAACTTAAAAATGCTTCCTAAATACTAGCCATTATTCTGTTAATCATTTTGTTTCCTTATCTGTAAAATGAGAGGACCAGATAATTTTTAATTTCTATTCCAGCTCTTTAACCTGGTCTACAGTTCTTCCCATCAACTTACTTGAACGTGCCAGAGATCAGACATTCACAGGAACATAAGAACACTGCATAGAAATATTGCATTTGCTATCTAAAACAACTATTGACAGAGGCTTGTTCACAAAACTCTTTGCAAGAGTAAGTGTGCCTAGTATGTGCCCTTTGACTTAATTATTATCCTTTTCATGGAACCAGCCTTGTTTTTTTTGAGAGATTCAAAGGAAGATGGGAAGGCAGGTGGAGGAAGGAAGGGAGGGAAATGGTGGGCAGAAAGGCATTGTTTCTTCCCTGAAGAATACCCTGATATCAGGCTCAAATACTAGTTGTGTCTTTCTCTTGTAACTCATGGAGTTGCTGTGGTCCATCTCTGCTGACAGGAAGAGAAGGTCGTAGAGGAATGACCTCTTAAATGGTTTAGATAAAACAGTAATTAGAGGTAGAAAGGATTGGTTTGATTATATCCATCCTGCTGTCAGGACAGGGCTGAGAGTAGCACTTGAAGAAAAAATATTATTATCAAGCAGCAATATGAGCAGCAACATGCCTTTCATTTAGCTGTTAGAACATGTGTGGGAGGGATGCTCTTGTATACACACTCATGAGGCATCAATATGAGTAGTCTATGAGTAGTTCTGTTCTTCAGTTATTTCTGACCATGGCTCTATTGTACTCAACATTAATTCAATGGAAAAGAAGCAAGCAGTCCTTCAATATGACGGTTTTTTTATTGCTGCAAGAATTATGCTGATCTCATTACACTCTTAAAATCACTTACAGATACATGCAAAGTAAAACCACACTCATCACACCTAGGTTGGGACATCAGTGGCTGAGCCACTGGTGAGTAGTTTTACTGTTTTACATCTTGGTTCACAGTGTTTTCTTCTAGACAGAGGTAAAGGTTTGAAGAGGGTTTGAGGATGAACCCAAATGGTTTTAAATTCTGCCTTTGCTAGTATTCCTTGCATTGGTCTCTGTCTTCCTTCTCTCTCTTTCTCCCTCCCTCTCTCTCTGTCTCTCTCTATCTCTCTGTGTCTCTGCCTTTGTCTCTGTCTCTCTCTTTGTGTCTCCTTCTCAAGTGGTCTGTATTGATTAAAAGTTAACCTAATTCAAGACAGTGAAATGGATAAAGATCTGGTCTTGGAGCCAAGAAGACTTGAGTTCATATCTCATCTTTGTCACATACAGATTTGAGTGATCCTGAGCAAGTCATTTCCCTTCATTTTTCTCTAGGCAACCAAACAAGCCATTCAGAGAAAACATTAAACATTGATGATATCTCGGTTTTATCATTGTAACTGACTGTGATTTAGCTCTAATCATACCTTCTACTGGCATGATAGCAGGGACTTTTGGGAGTTACCCTTTCAAATTTCAGGTGTTTTGGAGTATGCAAAGATAGTAATACAATTTGAGAAGAAATTATATGTTTTGATACTTTTTCTAATGTGTAAGAACTATGAAGTTTAGGAACTAGGGAGCTTAGAAGCTTACATATATATGTATAGTTATACATATATATGCTAGTCAAAATTATTTTTTTTCTTGTCCATGAGACTTTTGATTATAGAAAGCTGTGTTTCTCTTCTTGTTGATATTGATGGTAACCTTCCAGAATCTCTGGCAGTGTAAATAACACAATGATCTCCATGTTAGGGCATATTTAGAAGCACTTTTCTTTTTTCCTTTCATAGCAAATAATATGAATAGTTCAGCCAAACATTTTTCCTTATAAAGGTAATAACCTTGAAATTAGACCAGGATAACAAGTTATCTTCCCCCTTCCCCCTGCTTTACCTTTTAGTATTCCAGTCATTTGAGTAGAATGCAAGTGTATTTATTTACTTTTCATTCTTAAAATACTTTCTATTTGGTTTACTACACTTTAAGATTTATTTCTCATTATGCTTTCATTTTGTTAATGGGACACATAAACATATACACATAAATATACCCATCCAGCACCTGGAGATTTTTGTTCATTTGTTGTTTTCTCATGGGCATATTTGACCTCTTGCCTGCAGAAATGACTATCACAGGTTATTTCCTAAATAATATGTATGAAAAGAGCAGCTTCCACAATGTGTCATTTAATCTTCTTAAGGACTTTTAGAATTCCCATCATCCAATTTCACATGTGATAATGTTGGCTGGAAACCCTGCCCATTCAGCTTAACTTCCCTCCTATCCAAGATAGAGTTTCTTATTCATTTGTTAAGTTGCTTAAGTTTCATGCTGCTAAAAGCAAATTTGGATGCACATCCAGCACAATTTGCTATACTTGACCAGTCAACAACTGACCTCCCTCACTGAGTTCCTTCATAGAAAAGGAACCTCTGGGCCTCCTTCCCATGAACTTCTCTCCCCCCGCTTTTGTTTCTCCTAGGAATTATTCCAGTCTTGCCATTAAACCATGAAGCTTAAAAGCCACAGGCTGTCCAAAATAGTATCTTCACATTTAGAATTATCTTCTATCAGAGTTTTAATGGCCCCAGTCTGTGTATCTGGCCTTGTCTCCTTTGCCCCTGAAGCTCCAACCTCATTGCAAGGCTCTTCTTAAGTCCACCAAACATATTCATACTGCTAGAAGATACCTCTGCTTTTGCTCTTCCAATAATGAAAGCATTGCCTTCTAATAATAGAGACCCAGCTTCTGACAGAAAAAGGCCAATTCTCTAATCAAAATGCTTTCTCCTCTTCCCCTACCATTCCTGCACATCGTCAAAAAATCTCAAAGCTCACAATAGAGAAAAAATACAATATTAGGTAGCAAGAGTCCAAGATCGTCACCCCATTCAAACCTGGGCAATCACTTGGGTAAGATATTAAAATTTGAGGGTACTCAGTTTCCTCATCTCTGAAATGAGGAAAATGTTATATTGTCTTGAGTTTCTTGAAGATGATCCCTTACTGAAACTTAAAGATTTATGTTCTATTCAAAATGAAGCCTACTGAAATAATATTTGCAATTGAATTGAAATAATAATGATGTAGACTTTTTTCTAGATTCCACTTGAAGAGGCTTAATTACTAATGTACAAAAGTATTTTTTTATAAGGCTCAGAGTTTCTCTTCCATTCAGCTAATGATAAGAACAGATCATTATAGAAATAATTCTGTTTAGGTAAGTTCTGGATTACATGGCCTCTTAGATTTTTTTCTGACCCTGAGACTATGCAATTCAGTTCAGCAAATATTTATTACATCTCTATCATTTTCAAAGAACTATGCTAAGACACTTGGGATACAAAGACAAAAAAATAAAAGTCAATTGAATCTCTGTTTAATTCGATGATTATTTTCTCTCCTTTTGATTTGGGGCAGAGAAATTTCCTCCCCTGTAATAGCTCATATCTTTTGAAAACCTTTTTGTTACCATGTTTGGGAAGATGGAGAGCTAGTCCAAGGATTAGAGATTCAATCTGTGTTGTCATTCTATAGGGAATTTGCAGTTGAGGAAAATATATTAATGCAAGAAGGCACCATCTTGGCAACTCAAAGTTATAAGAAGTTGTCCCGAACCCTGAGAAGCTATATGAAATGTCCAAGATAACACAGCCAGTACCCTGGAAACCAAAATGTCCTGGTTTTTCAGTTCAGCCTTCTAGCCAGTGGGCCAACCTGCCATTTGTCATAGAGATACCCAAATCACCTCCCCACAAAAAAAAGGAAAAGAAAAGAAAAAGTCCAGGAGACGGACATAAAACAGGAATATATTTTTACTGTGTTAGTAAATTAATACACACTTTAAAAAACAAACTTTTCAGCAAAAATTCATGTTTCATTGATAATCCTATTATTTTATATTAATGGAGATGTTTGTGTTTGTTGATGATCATTAAGTCCATAATAAAAATGAAATTTTAAAAGAGCATGTGAAAGAAGTATACACATGAAATTATAAATTAAAAATTAGAGTCCTGTGCTGGACCAACCAAGGAGAAGCATTGCAATGTATTTGGTTTCTTGAACAGTTTTCTCCTCCCTCTCATTCCCTCTACCTTATTTACAGTACAGTGGGACTTTTGAGTGAAGGAATGGCAAACAGTTAATAAAACATTTGATGGGTATTAATTACTTTCTACTTAATTACCTGCCATGTGGATCTTGTTGAGCTATTGATTACTGGCAAACATACATCCCACTGGGGATAGTGTGATTTAACTTCATCCAAGGAGTCAATTAGCCCAAGTAACACTGGGAGAGCTGGTGCTTCGCCTCAATAGCTGGGGTTTCTTGCCAAGAAGGGTAGATAAGCCATTTATTTGTTCATTAAAACACAGTACTACTGTCAACAGGAGGCACTTACCAGGTGTTATTGAGATTGGTAAAGTGTCATTATGTTTCATCAAAGATTAGCTGTATCTGTATGGAAGTGAAATGGGCAAAGGTAGTCTTTCCCCACTTGGGAACTAGGCAAATAGGTGAGGTCAAGAAGTTAACCCTTGCAGGTGCAGCTCACAATTGTATGAACACTAAAGTTAGGAAACTTTATCAGCTAAATCCTTAGTGCTCCAAAGACTTTTTGAAAGGAATCCTCTAGGTCTGCTTTCTGCTCTGTGACTTATGGGACCCCTGATTCTTTTCTTTGATACTTCAGATCAAAGGGGTCAGAAGCTATTCTGAAACACAATTTAAGAATTTGCCCTGTACCCTGCTTATTTCTCCTACAAAGTCAACTTGACAACCAAGACCTAAAATTCAAATCCTTAGGGATGAAAGAAGAAAAGGAATGTAGTAAGGAATAAAATAAGAAGAAAGTAAGGTAGTGGGAAAGGAAGAAAGCAAACTGTACTTGACCATTTAAAATACATTTCTAAAAGACTTTTTGGGACACAGTATTTGTGTGTGTGTGTGTGTGTGTGTGTGTGTGTGTGTTTAATTTTTTTGAATATTTCCCCATAGTTATGTGTTTCATGTTCTTTCCTTCTTCCCCAAGCCCCTCACACCCCCATAGCCAATGCACAATTCCACTGGGTTTTACATGTATCAGTAAGACCTACTTCCATATTATTGATAGTTGGACTAGAGTTATCATTTAGTGTCTATATCCTCAATATTGTCCCCATAAGTTCATGTGTTCAAACAGTTGTTTTTCTTCTGTGCTTCTACTCCCCCAGTTGTTCCTCTGAATGTGGCTAGTTTTCTTTCTCATATTATTTTACATTTTGTAATTTTTCTAATTCTTGCTTGGTTTTAAAAGAGTGGATACTATAATAGTGAATAGAGTTAACTACAGAGAATTACACATAACATTTCTCCATATAGGAATACAAATAATTTGTTCTTATTGAAGCCCTTAAAAAAGCAAATTTAAAAATAAGTGTTTTTTTCTTTCCCCTCTCTTTCTAATTTACCTTTTCATATTTCTCTTGGTTTTTGTGGTTGGATATGGAACTTTTCATTTAGTCCTGGTCTTTTCTGTGCAAATACTTGGAAATCTTCTATCTTGTTGAATGCCTATATTTTCCCCTGGAAGTATATAGTGAGTTTTTATGGGTAGGTGATCCTTGGTTGTAGACCCAATTATCTTGCCTTTCTTAATATCATATTCTAAGCCTTGAGGTCTTTTAGTGTGGTGGCTTCCAGATCCTATGTAATCCTCATTGGTGTTCCTTGATATCTCAATTGTCTCTTTCTGGCTTCTTGTAATATTTTTTCCTTAACATGGAAACTCTTGAATTTGGCAATTATATTCCTGGGTGTTGACTTTTGAGGGTTTAGTGTAGAGGGTGATCTATGGATCCTTTCCATGTCTATTTTGCCCTCTTGTTGAAGAACATCAGGGCAGTTTTCTTGGATAATTTCTTGTAGTATGGTGTCCACATTTCTGTTAATTTCTCACATTTTTTATGGGAGCTATTCACACCCTTATAATTTGGAAATGCTCAAATCCCGTGTACTCTCAATGCTGTACCCTATTGTTGGGTACCTTTGTTCATCTGGATTTTTTTGTCCTTTTGAGGTGTCATGCCTGTGGTGAGGAGACTTAAGCACCCTGTTATACTCTGTAGCCATCTTAACCCAAAAGTCTGGTCATGGTCTTTGAAAAAATTTTTTTTAAGTTTTCATTATTTTTGGAAAATTTCTGTAATTTTCCACCATTATATCCACAGAATTTTTCCAAGTAATAAAACACAGTACAGAAAAACAAAAAAAGGACATGCTAACTATTTCTGATTACATATTCATCATTTTGTACATTACCATATTGTTGGTTTTTTTTTTTCTGAGAAAAGGACATATTTCATTTTTAGAGTTAACTTAAAGTAAAGCATAATTTCTTTGATCTGAATTTTAATGTTGTACTTTTTTCCATTTTTATTATTATGTTTCTTATTCTCAGTTCCATTTTTCTTCCGTTATGTATCAGTTCATATACATCTTCCTAAGCACCTCCAATTTCTTCCCATTTGTCATTTCTTACAACACAATAACATTCCACTCATTAGATACATAGGCAGAAATAGATAAACTGATAGATGAAAGAGTTAGCATATGCTAAGCAATGTGCTAGTCACTAGAGATATAAATCTTCCCAAACAAGACAATCCCTTTCCTAAAGAAGCTCCAAGCATTAATAAAGAAAAAAACTGGACTTAAACAGAGAGTTTGTTGCCCAAACACAGAACTCAAGAGAATCACCATGAGGTAATTAAGAGAGTGGGGTGGGGATCTTTTCTTTAAGGGACCCAATAAGTTCAATCAATTTGTATCCCTAGAAGAAAAGAAGATATTGGCAAATATTAAAACTTGTTATTATCAACAGGGCAACTAGAAGAAGTTTACATAGAGGAAATAGTGACAAATCGTATAGCATGAAATGTCAATATATATATATATATGTATATATACA
>NC_058130.1:196373815-196445283 GCF_016433145.1 Gracilinanus agilis
GGACCTAGTAATATGCAATGATATGTATGTATGATATGATATGTATGCATATGATATGATATGCAAAAAAATCAAGGAGTCAAAGAGAGGATTACACTGAGAGAAAAGGGAAGGAATAGATAGAATGGGGTAAATTATGTAACATAAAGAGGCATGAAAAATCATTATAGAGAGGGGAGCATAAGGGAGGAGATAGATAAGCAATGCTTAAACTTTATTCTCATCTTAACTGGCTCAGAGAAGGAAAACAAATATACTCAGTGAGGTATAGAATTCCATCTTACCCTACAGAGAATTAGAAGGGGAATAAGAAAAGAGAAGGGGAAAGCAATTGGAGAGAGGGGTAAGTGGGGTAGTGACAAAAAGGAAAATACTGGTGATGAAGATCAGAGTGAAAGGGAATAGAGCAGGATCTGAAGGGAAAAATAAGATGGAGGGCAATACAAAGTTAGTAATCATAATGCTGAATGTGAATGGGATGAATTCACCCATAAGATAGAAGCTAATAGCAAAGTGGATTAATAACCATAATGCTACTATATGATGTTTATAAGAAACACATTTGAGGCAGGGTAACACACACAGATTTAAGGTAAAAGGCTGGAGCAGAATTTATTATGCATTATCTAAAGTAAAAAATGCAGGAGTAGCAATCACAATGTCAGATAAACCCAAAGTATAAATTGATCTGATTAAAAGAGATTAGGAAGGAAATTACATTTTGCTAAAAGGTACTATAGACAATGAACTAATATTTTTACTAAACATTTATGCCAAATGGTATAGCATCTAGATTTCTAAAGGAGAAATTAAAGGAGTTTGAGGAAGAAATAAATAGTAAGATCATAAGAGTATGGAATCTTAACTTTTTCCCTCTCACAACTAGATAAATTGAACCAAAAAATAAATAAGAAAGAAGTAAGGGAAGTGAATGAAATGATAGAAAAAATTAGAGTTAATAGATATCTGGAGAAAAATGAACAGGGATGAAAAGGAATATAGCTTCTTTTCAGCAGTACATGGTACATGTACAAAGATTGACCATGTATTAGGGCATAGTAACTTTGCAAACAAATGTAGAAAAGCAGAAATAATAAATGCAAGTTTTTTAGATCATGATGAGATAAAATTATAATTAATTAAAGGTTCATGAAAAAAAATTTAAAATTAATTGCACACTAAATAATCTAATTCTTCAAAGCTGATGTGTCAAAAAACAAATCATAGAAACAATTATGGATTTATTGAAGAAAATGACAATGAGAAGACAACATATTAAAATCTATAGCATACATCCAAAGTAGTACTTGAGAGAAAATTCATATTTCTGAGTGCCTCAACAAAATAGAGCGGGGAAAGATCACTTTAAAATTTAAAATTACAACTTAAAAAATAGAAAATGAACAAATTAAAAATCTCCAGATAAAATCTAAATTAGAAATCCTGAAAATTAAAGGATAATTTAGTAATATTGAAAGTAAAAGAATTATTGATCTATTATATAAGACTACGAGCTGGTACTTTGAAAAAATAAATAACATAGGTAAGTACTATTTGATCTAATAAAAAAGAAGAAAATCACATTAAGAGTATTAAAAATGAAGAGGGCAATCTTGCCTCTAATGAAGAGTAAATTAAGACAATTATTAAGAGCTACTATGCCCAATTATGTGGCAATAAATATGATAATCTAGGTGAGATGGACAAATATTTATAAAAATATAAAATGCCTAGATTAACAAAAGAGGACATAGAATACTTAAATAATCATATCTTAGTAAAAGAAATTGCAAAAGCCATCAAGGAACTCTCCAAGAACAAATCCCCAGGGCCAGATGGATTCATAAGTATACTATCAAACATTTAAAGAGCAACTAATCCCAATACTACACAAACTACTTGACAAAATAAGCAAAGGAGGCTTACCAAAGTCATTTTATGACACAAATATGTTACTGATTCCCAAACTGGGAAGACAAAAAACAGGGAAAGAAAACTACAGACCAATCTCCTTAATGTGCAGAGATACAAAAATTTTAAATACTAGCAAAAAAAGTACAGCAAGTTATTACAAGTATTATTCACTATGACCAGGTGAGATTTATACCAGGAATGCAAGGAAAGTTTAATATTAGGAAAACCTAATTGACCACAACAATAATCAAACCATCAGAAATTGCATGATTATCTCAATAGATGCAGACACCCATTCCCATTGAAAACATTAGAAAGCATAGGAATAGAAGGGCCATTCCTCAAAATAATAAATAGTATATATTTAAAACCATCAGCAAGTTCTCATCTATAATGGGGTCAAGTTAGAAGCCTTCCCAATAAGATCAGGAGTGAAGCAAGGATGCTCGTTATAATCTGTATTATTTAATATTGTTTTAGAAATGCTAGTGATAGCAATTAGAGAAGAAAAATAAATTGAAGGGATTATAGTAGGCAACAAGGAAATTAAACTATCACTCTTTGGAGATGATTGGATGGTATATTTAAAAAACCCCAAACAAAACAATCAACTAAACGGCTAGTGAAAATAATTAATAATTCTAGCAAAGTTGCAGGGTACAAGATAAACACACATAAATCATCAGAATTTCTGTATATTCCAAAAAAATTCAGCAGCAGGAGTTAGAAAGAGAAACTTCATTTAAAAGCCTTCTAGACAACATAAAATATTTAGGAATCTATCTGCCAAAACAAACACAGGAATTATATGAACACAACTACAAAACACTTTTCACACAAGTAAAGCTATATCTAAACAATTGGAAAACTTTAATTGTTCTTGGGGAGGATGAGCTAATATAATAAAAATGACAATCCTACTTAAACTAACTTACTTATTTAGTGTCATACCTTTCAAATTACCAAAAACTTTTTTCTATAATTAGAAAAAATTATAACAAAGTTAATCTAGAAGCACTAAGACCAAGAATATCAAGAAAACTTGTGAAAAAAAAGGAATGGCTGGGGGTCTACTAGATCTTAAACTGTACTACAAAGCAGTCATAATCAAAACAATATGGTACTGGCTAAGAGATAGAAGGGTGGATCAATAGAATAGACTAATGGTAAATGACCTAAGCAAGTTAGTGTTTGATAAACCCCCAAATCCCAGCTTTTGGGACCAGAACTCAGTATTTGACAAAAACTGTCAAATTTATAAACTAACTGAACTGATTTATAAACTATTGAACTAAGTCAAATTTATAAGAATACAAGTCATTCCCCAATTGGCAAATGGTCAAAGGCTATGAACAAACAATTTTCAGGTGAGGAAATCAAAGCTATCAATAATCACATGATAAAATATTCTAAATCACTTTGATTAGAAGAACAATTCAAATTAATCCAACTCTGAGGTACTACCTCACAGATATTGGATTGGCCAAATTGATAGTAAAAGAAATTGATAAATGTTGAAGGATTTGTGGCAAAATTGAAACACCAATGTGTTATTGTTAGAGTTGCTAACTGATCCAACTATTCTGAAGGGCAATTTGGAACTATGCCCAAAGGACTCTAAAACTGTACATATCTTTTGATCCTGTAATACTCCAACTGAGTCTGTATTCCAAAGAGATATATTGTGCTATAAGAAATGATAGGAAGAATAATTTCAGAAAAAGCTAGAAAAAAATCACCATAAACTGAAGCAGAGTAAAATAAGTAGAACCTGGAGAATATTGTACACAGTAATAGCAATATTGTAGGACGTTCAACTGTGAAAAACTTAGCTACTCTCAGCAATACAAACTATCTGAGATAATTCTGAATGACTTATGACAATGAATGCTATTTACCTCTAAAGAAAGAACTGTTGGAGTCAGATGCAGATAGCATAGCATCTTCATATTAGTTATTTACTGTTTTATTTGGGGATTTTTGTTTTATATGAGTATTCTCTTACAAAAATGAGCAATATGGAAGTATGTTTTGCGTGATGATACATGTATAATCAAAATAAAATTACTTATCTTCTCAGAGTGGGGAGGAGGGAGACAACTTGGATCTTATAATTTAAGAAAACATGTTGGAAACTGTTACTATATGTGATTGGGAAAATAAAATATATTTTAATAAAATTTTAAAAACCTGGGTTCAAATTCTAAATTCTAGCTCTGCTTTTTATTAGCCATGTCAATATGAAATCACTTTACCTAAGTATCAGGTTCTTTATGTGTAAAATGAAGCAATAATATGAATAAGTACTTACTTCATAAGGCTCCCGTGATGTTCAGATGCTATAATGTATGTGAATGTTTTGTATATGTGAAATGTTTTGAAAACTTTTGTCTTTAAGACCTAGAATCTTGCACATAGTAGGCACTTAATACATCAAATATGATTCCCTAAGTATTTTTTACATATAAATTTGTAAAAATGATTGAAATTCACTTTAATCTTGACTTCATTTAAATAGCAAGTATATACATTTGTTTTTAAGATAAATTGAATTTAATTCAGGAAATATAGATATTAATTCTATTTTATGTAAGAAGTACTGTTAGGCATCATAGATAAAATGAGAAAAATAAATTCCTTGTTCTCAACAAATATGCAAATGTAATAAATCATGCAAACTAATTTCAAGAAGAAGATATTGTTAACAGTTGATGGGATCTGGAAAAGTTTTATCTTAGTAGTACCTGTAATGAAAAAATTCTATGGGGACACTGCATATGGATTTATAATTATTTATTAGTAAAGGTTTGAGAGAAAGAGAAATAGAAAGAGAAAGGGAGGGAGGAAGGAAGGGAGAGATCATATGATTACCTGGCTGTGCCTAACTAAAAACCACTTCCATCTTTCCCACTGGAGCTCTAAGTGGCAGGGCTCCAAGCTATGAGGGTGCATCAGCTGAAGAGGCTGGCCATGAGATAAGTCAGTGCATGCCAAGTGTTAAATGCTCTAGAGAAGGGAGAGAGAGAGCAGCTGGGGTCCAGCATGATATACTGAACTTCCTCTTTCCCTTTCTTTATGAAGCCTCCTGGGACCCTCTGATTGGACAGACTAAACCTCAGGCTGGATCTGAGTCTTGACTTTCCGACATTCCATGCCATCCATCTCACGGGGACTTCCAGCCATTTCATATGCCAGGATGCCACATAAACACTCAAAGTACATGTGCCAGGTCAGCCAAATGGTGGAGTTAGTACCAATCAAGAATGGGTTTTGAAATGGAATAAGTAGGTACAATTTATATTAATATCACACATACCTTAAATAGGTTTTGAAAAAAAACAAACAATTCTGTGATGTGAAAATGAAATACATTTTAGGTAACTTGGTCCACTTTAGTAAAGACAGGAGATGGAATGTCACAAATATTGAACATGGAGCTCAGTGGTTTGAATAATATGAATTATTAGGAAAGGGAAATAATACATAAAATAAGGCTGGAAAGATAGATGAGAACCATACTACAAAGAGCTTTGAATGTTAGGGTGAAGAGATTGAATTTTATTCTAGGGTCAAAAGGAAGAAATTAAAATTTTTGAGGAAAGTAATGACAATCAGATTTGTATTTTAGGGGTATCAATTTTCCAGCTGTGTGGAGGTTGAATTGGAAAGATCAGATATGAAAAGCTGGGAAACTAATATGAAACCAGGTATATGGACAAAGTCATAGGTAATTAGGTTTTAAACTAAAATCAAGGCTCTGTTAATGGAAGGAATGGAACAAATGCAAAAGATGGTTCGAAGGTAGGAGTGGGGGCAGAACTGGGGCAAATAATTGGATAGGACCAGTTGGGCAGGATAGTGAATAGAATACTAGACTTGGAATTAGGGAGAACTGAACTCAAGTCTTACCTGAGATATTTGCTATTAGTGTGACCTCAGGAAATATACAATCTGTCTGCCTCATCTGTAAAACAGGATAATAATGGGCTGCAGGGTTGTTGTGGACAGGTAACATTTTAAAGTGCTTTGCAAGCCTTAGAGTGCTATACAAATTCTAGTTATTTTATGGCAGATTGAGAGGGTAGGGAAGATTCAGCATGACTTCAAGATTGCAAACCTCAGTAAGTAGAAGGAAAGAGTATCATCAATATAGACAAGGAAGTTTGGAGGAGAGATCATCATAATCATTGAGGTTGTTGTTATTTATTATATGTATAAAGGGTTCTGTTTTAAAATGGTAAGATTCATTAGGGGGAAAATATTGAGCGACATTTGTTCATATGGGATTGGGATTCTGGAGGAAGGTTAGGTCTATATATATAGTTTTGGTATCTTCTATGTAAGTGATAATTGATCACAGGAGATGATTATTTATATGGAGACATTATATTGATTATTTCCTGATCATGATAATGGCAAGATTGACTAATAAGTATATTCAACCTGATGGTACTTTGTATTTAAGACAGATCAATAAGTTTTATTGCATGACCAGTTATAACTATTTCCATTCTTGGAATTCCTCCTTTCCTGCCCCAGGGTGAAAAATCAAGCAGAAGGATTTTGATGAACAGATACTTTTCATATCTACAGCAAATTGAATGAAAAATGCATTAACTTAATAAAGGCCACACTCAGTTTGGATTAAGGAAGAACCTTTCGATCATGGAGGTGCTGAAACACTAGGATGGCTTCTACAAATAGAGGCAACTTAAATCTCTGACCCTGAAGATCTTTGAGATGCAAATAGAAGCCATGGTCCAGTATAACTATCTGTCAATGGGAGATGGATGAGATAATCTCTTAAGGTTCATTTAACCACAAAATTTTGTCAAATTATATGAGCCGTGTGTGACTTCCTAAATAGTGCAATTTTATGGTGCCCAAAACCATTATTACAACAGTATCTCAACTACAGGCTTGTGATAATGACCAAAATTTTCTATCACTAAAATCAGTCTTTTGAATTAAGGAAGAATGTTTTAAGAAGACCATTGTTGGAGTAGCTTGGTAACTCAGTTGATAGTCAAATTTGGAGACAGGTCCTGGGTTCAAATGTGGCCTCAAGATATTTTCTAGTTGTGTGACACTGGGCAAGTTTCTTAACCCCAGTTACTTAACCTTTACCACTCTTAAGCCTTGGGACCACTACTTAGTATCAATTCTAAAATGGAAGGAAATGGTTTAAACAAAAGACTACTGTTAAACTACAAAGAATTTCAAACATGTTAAGCCACTGGCACCAACTAATATTGCTTGGATCTATTTTTCTAGGCCAATGATGGGCGAACTTTTTAAAGAGGGGGCTAAAGGAAAAGAAATGCTCATCTGTCAGTCTGTTTCTAAGGCAACTCTTTCCAAGTTTCATTGTATTGTATGGTACTCATTGTATTCATCAGCTTATTGTTATTCATCAGGCAATCAGTTCTGACTTGTTACAGAGATTGGGGAGATTTGGTTTAGAACCTGAAGGTCTGATTCAAAATCTGATTCATTCATTATCTAGTTGACATTCAATAAACTATGTTAACTCTCAAGAACTCACTTTTATCATTTATAAAATAATGGAGTTATTCTCAGTTACAGTAAGATATAATTTTTAATAATCATCTTATGACATTTTGGTTTTCTTGTTCTCTCTCTCCTTCACTCTTTCCCTTCATTCCCCTCTCTCCAAGATGGCTGAAAATATGATATAATTTATACATGTGCTATTCCATTTTGTTAATGTTTTGAAAGAAGACACATATCATTTATATAAGAAAAACTCTTGAAGGGAAATAAAGTAAAAAATCATTACCTTCAGTCTGCATTCAGACTCCATCAGTTCCTTCTTTGATGGTGGATAGCTAAAGGATATGTTTTGTCATTTCCCTTCACCAATGGAGATCACAGTCTGTCTAAGTTTTAGTAGAAAAATCCTAGGGATTTTTTTTTGTGGGGTACAAAGAGGTTAAATGATTTCCCCTGTAGCATCCAGCAAGTAAGAGACAGAGGTCAGATTTAAACACAAGTTTTCTTGGCACTTTCTACTACTCCATGCTACCTCTCAACATAGCCAGAGGCCACCAGGAAACTTATGGGAGGAAAAAAGTAAACTGTGCCCCACGTTTGGTCCAATCAAGCTTTGAATTTGTAACCTTTTCCTTTCAATTTTGTGGGGTGGGGAAAGGAGTGCAGGGCTTGGTAAATATTACTGTCACTCATGTCTGCTTCAGATCTTTTTCTTTGGCCATTCACGTCTATATGTTCAAGTCCAGGCAAGTGTGGAGAAAGGGCAGAGAATGAGATCAGGAAAGATTCACAGCATAACTCAGTGCCACAAAAGGCTATCACAGGTAACCAGTGAGTAACATGAAAGTGCTGCCTGCCCTGGAGGTAAGGAGAATAGGGTAAGAGGATTATAAATGAGGGAAGTAGAAGGCCCCTCAAGAAAAAATTTTTATATTTAACAATGGTCCCAGCCCTGCTTATCAGAATATAAAATTTTAGAGAATTCTTCTATTCTCTTTCTCATTTTTGGATTCCATTATTCTTTTGAATTACATTACATTGAATTTCATAGTATTTTGTGTCACTCATGGACCTAAAAAGACAGTGAGGGAGGCCAAGGCAGGGAGCCGCTCGACCCTTGCAAAACATATCGTTGCAAGACATGGCAAGCAGGCCCCTGACAAAGTGCGTAGATGTGTCAACGCCCTAATGGCAGACCCCTGACCTAGTGCTACCGCCCTAACTCCAGACCCCTGACAAGTACATAGATGTGTCAACGCCCTAAATGCAAGAGATGCCTGCGAACCCTGTAGGCTGATAAGGGGCGGGCATAAAACTCCTGTACTCATGAGCCACAGGTGGAACTCTTGGGCTGAGCTCCCCTGGTGCGCACCAGATCAATAAATGACCCTTCTTGCTTAATTGCATTGTCTGCTGGTCTTCCTTGGTGGTGGGCTGCAACTCGGGCCCCAACAACAGTTGACTAGACAAAGTATAGAAAGCTTAAGAAGCAACAGGACTGACAAATATAAGAATTGCTGTACTGGTTTTCAGAATGGAAATGAACTTGTCACTGATACTTTTGGGGAAATCCCAGATTTAAAGAAAGAACACTGCCAGATTTCCACCATTATCTTTTCTACCCTGTCACACTTTGATAATCTAAACTTATCCTACCTTTGATTGGTATATTTATTATCTTACCATCAGAGGTGATGGTGGGGAAGATTACCTGAGATCACTCTTTTTTCCTTTAGATTTTGGATTTGTGGTTTTACCCAATGAACATGCTTGAAGTCAGCTTGTGTTGCTTGATAGTGGTGTGGAAGGGGAATTTGTGTGTGTGTGTGTGTGTGTGTGTGTGTGTGTGTGTGTGTGTGTGTAATATAGGTACTCTAATGGTCTAATAGTTGTGTAAAAACATTTTTTAGCTTTTGCTTAAAACAAGTTTTCATCAGAAACTATTTGAAGTTCACAACTTTAAGGTGGCTGGTTTTAAAGGTGCTCCCTCACTTACCCCCAGTTACCACCGAGTAACAGTAGGCATCTGTTAGTGTTTACACTTGAGTAAATCATTCTGGGTATCAAACAGAGGGTTGACAAACAAAATGGGCAAAAAAGTGCTTTATTTAAAAGTGTATCTTAAATTTGGTAGGATATTCTTAGGATTTATGATGCTGAACTTTGTGTTAGATGTGGTGGAAGAATTTCCCCCTCAGTTCAGCAATGTGAGAGGCAGGGCCATTACAATCCCCCACTGAGTCATCTCCATAACCCTAGCATCTCCACCCAGAGGAAAAAAGGGTCCCCTGAAGGGAGAGAGAACCACAGGGAGGCAGAGGATTTTCTGATACCACATCAAGGATAATATGGATAAAGGAGCATGAGCCAAGGGGAGCTTGTGTTGTCATGACTCCCTGGGCAGTGCTGTATACCTTAAAAGCAATTAAAGGGTAAGATGTACCTACTCATAGGTGGCTAAGGGCTTTCTCAAACATTTGCATAAAGACACCACATCACACTAAAACCTAGCACAGTATCCAGGGCTGGTGTTGATCTGGATGGTCAGAACATCTTAGTTCTTATTGCAACATTAAATTATATAAATAGGTTTGTTTGAAGAAATTAGAAAGCAATAATCTTGTAAATAATGAAAAATGTATTCTTAAAAAACATTTTGTTCCAAGTTTATTTCTTTCTTTGGTATTTATGAAATCAAATTTAGAGTATGTTTAGAAGGATTTAAAAATTAGATTTGGACTGGTTTCTTATTTTAATCCCATGTTGAGTATATACAATCAGCCACTTACATCTTGATCCTCATCATAAAGTCATTCTCTCCCTCCTCTACTCTAGAACCAAGATGTCCTAAGTCAATGACACTACCTGGTAAATAACTGTCATCTGTGTAATATTATATATAATACCTGATCTTTTTTCATAAGCTTGTTTTAAAAGAAAAACAAATCAATAATTATACTCAAGTCCCCTCCATCTGACTCTTCTACAAATATGTCAATTAACATTCAGATATATTATTTCATATCTTCCAATGCCACATCTTCCATTCAAATGCCAAAAACATTTTTTGGCAATCAAGTTAATGCTGAAAAATTTTCTGTAAGGTTATATCTTTTATGGAGGCCATTTCTTCCAAAGAGAAAGTCAAGACTGGAAGAACAAGTGATTTAATTTGAAAAAGTCAGAAATGAAAAACAAACTGCTTGACTCTCTTCTTCCTATTCTCAGAATTAATACCCTGATCATGTTGCCATACTATAAAATCTTTTCACCTGACTTATTTCTACTTTCACATATTTGTTCACATGTAGACATAATTTTTGTTTTCTAATAATCTCCCTATAAAACTTTGTACATTTTTAAGGCAGGTAGTATAGAGGGAAATGCATAATATTTAAAGTCATAGGGAAACATATTTAGAGCTGAAAGGAACCTTATATTCCATCTAGTTCCACCCTTTAATTTTACAAATAAGGAAAACGGAGGCAAAGAGAGATTAAACAACTTGCCTTAGGCTACAAAAGTAGTTACGTGACAGAGTGAAGATTTGAACTAGGGCTTCAAATTCAGGGTCTTTTGCATTATAGGACACTTCCCAAAGGAGATATCTGAATTCATATCTCACTTTGGACATATTCTAACTCAGTAATCTTACACAAGTCATTTAATTTCTAAGACCTTGATGAACAAAATAGAAATAATATTACCTATGTTTTCTCCTCACAAGGTTGTTGTGAGGATGAAATAATGCAGAGGGAGCATTTTGCAAAACTTAAGGTCCTATATAACAACAATCAATTGTTATATTTGGAATGTAACCTATATGAGAGGTAAGAGAGCTTAGAGGACAGAGACCTGCCTTAAGAACCAGGAAGTTCTGGGTTCAAGTTTTCCTTTGTTCTATATTTCTTAAACCACTCCAGATAACCACTCAGTATTGTAGACATCTCTCTATGAATATAAATTGGAGAGAAGGTGCTGATCTGCATCTGTAGAATGATTTCCTATACCAATGAAATTACAGGTCCAGTCCCTATTCCTAAGCTTTATGATCTGTCTTTCCCTTAGGCACATCTTCCTACCCTACCATATACATTTTTCCTTCTCCTTTACATTCTTTTCCTTTGTTGAAATAGAGCTTTCTTCCTTTCCCATGAACTTCAGGCTTTTAACTTTTAAAGTCTTTCTACTATTCTAATGCAAAACCTACCTGTCATGGCTTTGCCCCTGTCACTCCCTTGAGTCTCAAGCTACAAATTCATTCTGCTGGGAATTGTCCATCCATTCAGCTCACCTGGGGTTTAAGGTGTAAGCAATCCAACTCTAATTGCCTCCTTCCCTGAAGCTACTACTTGATGTGTAGGAGGGGACTATTTGCTTAGCTCTTTTTTTTTCCTGCCTACATAAGTGGGTATTTTAGTCAAATCCAATAAACATGGCTTATTTATCTAGAAATAAATGCTACTCCCATAACTAGAGTTCTTGATGGGCCTGTTTCTTAGTCTTTCTTTGACTTTTTATTTCTATGATCCATTTACATCATTTTAATAGATGACCTCATTTTCTCTGACTAAAATAAATTACTTAAAATAATAGGACTTAATTCTATCTCAAATTCCTATTCCATAAGTAACATTTATTGTATCAGAGTTTTCCATTGTACTTCACAAGATACAAATATCAATCTCATAGGGCTATTGTTAGAAGTAAGCAATTGCTGTGGCATGACTAAAGTGGGACAACTGTTTTTTTGTTCTTGGAAATTAAAATTTTTAAAAAGAATGGAACATTGACAGGATGCGTGCTTCTCAATCAGGAGAAATAACTGAATTTGGTCCCTAGTTATAAAGGATTGATTAAAATATGAAGCTACCCAAAGGTTTTGCTTCCTATATCCTAAGCCCCCAACTTTGCCCTAGCTTTATCCCACCCTGCTTTCTCATTTTAATATAGTCAGTCTCCAGGGGACCAAGGAATTCTGTTTCCCTACCAGAGAATGATATCCTGAAGACAGACTACTGTGTCACAAGGTCTGAGGTTTTTCCAATACCTGAGTTTATGTAAAAAATAATAATAAGAAGAAGGTACTTTGTATTCTATTTCTTCTTTGGCATGAAAATGGTTAGTTTATTGGTAAACTTTAAAGGCATATATTAATGTAAATTTATAATTACAACCTACTTCATTACTGGTACCTGGAAAATCATAAGAGTTTAATCATTTGACCTACTGATTAACTTACCATTCTATTATAAGGATACTAGGTTATATGTTGAAAAGATGTTTTTGAATGTTGGCAGATTTTACCTGGGATGGCAGAAATATCAGTAACAATTGTCAAGAGGAAAGGTGCCAGTAGGTGTATGTGTCTTACTTCATATAGAGAAGATGTATTTTGGGATCTGTTATATGTGTATTTTCTTAGCAGGGCAAACTACCTGTTCCCTTTCCTCTCCTCCCAATAAGCTCACAGGTAAGTCAGGGACTGAAAAAGATATGGAAACATTGTAGTAAATGGTACTGTTGGGCCTGGAAGGAGTTAATGTACTTCCCTAAGTACATTATTAGCTTACTATCAGAGAGTGACTTAGGCCCTGGAGGGAACAAAGTCCATCGTGGGCAATAGTCAGTGTAATGGTGTAACTACACAATGAGCCAAATTCTCCCAGTGCATGTAGGAATGTGCCAATTCCTCTTGCCTAGGAGTATTAGATGCTTTTAGAAACCGCATTAAAATTTTAGTTTACTACTAAAATTCCTCCCTCCCCCCATTTCAGAATAAGAAATATGAAGTAAAAACTGTATCCAAATGTTTCAATTGAATTTTATCAACTATTGACTATCTACTACTTACCTCTATCTTTGGGGACATTTTTATGTTAAGTGCGGAACAGATGAACACAACTAAAAAAATGGTCACTTTATTTGCACATTCAATTTAGAGCATGGATTAATGGACAGAGTCCTAGGAATTCCAGAAAGATTTTGCTTCAGATCTCATCTGCGTTGCCTATTGGACAACAGACAATCATTTAACCTCTTTGGCCTTGAGTCTTCATATCTACAATGGGGATAATTAACCTGTTAGTCCTACTGTATATTGTTATAAATTCAAATGAGATAATGCATATAAAGGCCTTTGCAATGATTAAAACACTACATAAATATTATTATTATTACAACTAGGGATGATAATTTTTTTAAAAAATCTTAGTTTAATGAAATTGATACAAATATTTGGTCCTGGAACAAGTTGTGATCCTACTGCTATTTGTGTTTAATGTTGATCAGATTATTGGATGAGTAGATAAGATAATGCATTTTTTCAGTTGAATAGAAGTATTAGGATACAAGCTCATTTTCTATAGTCTCACTGATGGTATCCTTGGTATCAATCCAAGAGCACACAGAATGACAAGTCTTTATTTTGAAAACTTTATCACCAATGGGAAGTGAATATTATGAGTATTTCATATGGTAATATGAATGAGTGAATAGTATTTATTAAACATTATAATAACACTATAAACATTATAAAACACTATAATAAGCACTGAGGATATAAATAGATAAGTAAACCATCCCTGCTCTCCAGGAGTTCATATTCTAATAGGGAAGTCAGCACATATGAAAAATTTCAGTAACAGGTCAGATGGAAAAGTCCCATGGTTCATGGGGAGTAGCAGCAAAATTAATAACTCTTCTTTAATGCCACTTGCAATGGTAAAATTATATCAGTTTCTTATATTGAATGATTTGAGAGTGCCAAAGATTTTGGTGGGAAGAAGTTACTTTTCTGGGCAATCAATAGTTAGTGGCTATAACAGTTACAGGAGCACTTACCAGACTACATCTCCATAAGGGCTGGTTACCCTGGTTCATACCTGAGGTCACTAGCCTGGAATAATGGCTTCTCTGAGGGATCTTGAGTTTACAGTCCTTGGACATCTATCAAAATATTACTTTTAAGTTTTTATATGGATTGATATTGTGTCTTATTGATTTGGGACAATAGACCTTTCTGTAATAATTGTCTGATTCTAGTATAGTTTTTTGGCTATATTCTCCAGGATATTTTTTAAAACTCTTTCTTCCATCTTAGAATCCATATTGTGAATTGTTTTCAATGCAGAAGAGGAATAAGGGCTAGGCAATGGTAGTTAAGTGCCTTACCCAGGGTCATATAGCTAGGAAGTATCTGAGGTCAAATTTGAATGCAGAACTTCCTTTCTCTGCATCTGCTTCTCAATGCACTGAGTCACCTAGCTGCCCCCCATTCTCCAGGAGATTTTAAGATCTTTATTTGAGGTATGGGGTTTTATTATGTCTTCCTCCATGAAAGATATAGAACTTCTAATCAATAATTCCAGAAATAAATCTATGTAATTTAAGATATCCGGTAAATACTCAATTTTTGCAGTCTGTAGTGATATGTTACACAGTTTCGACCACATCTTTGCAGAAACTGGATTGATCATTGATTGAGTCCTTGCTCCTTGAAGATAATTTTCAGTAAGTTTCCAGTGTGATTTTCAGTCCTGATCTACTACCTTAAATCACTCAAAATGTATAACAAATCTTCATGTCTCAGCCATTATTGCTATCGCTTTTGTTGTTGTTATTATTACTATACCACTTTCAAGTAAATATATATTTATTATCATTATAGCCAATCTGTATGAATGCAAGAGTAGGTGGAATACTGCTTCTTAGAGGAGATGGAGTTTGGAATACTTATACCCTCCTGACAACACGGCATTCGTGACTAGAGATGGGATGATGATGGTGGGGTGACATGTCTTTTGGGGCTCTAGGACCCAATATGGGCCACGTGGTTTTGCTCAATGCCTCAAAGTCAAAAGGGGGTGAATTGTCCAGTTTGGTGGATAATCAGACATCTGGGATATAAAAATAGATGCTTATCAGAAGAAAACTGGGAAGTATCTATCTGTGCTCATCAAGAATGAGGGGAGAGGCTAGAAGGAATATTCCTCCCAACTCAAAGTCACCATCCTTCAACACATCAGGAATGCAAGGAAAATGAATTCTTTATGTACTCTTTGGCCTGGAACACTTTCTGAGGTTTTGGTGTATCTAGGGGAACCCTGCACCCCCCATATAAGTCAGCACATAAAAATCAGTAACTCAATATTTCTTTGGGGGAATAGTGATGAGGCTGCTGAAAGTACCAAAAGACTTTTCTTTTCTTATTGGTATATAGGACTTGATATAAAATAAAGAAGTGAGAATTTTCATCTGAAATCAAAAGATTATATTCTGAGCTACCTCCTCAAGGACATGAGGAGTATTGAAATTTATATTACACTTGGCTAATTTAGCTAATTCCTCAATACCAGATGTCCCTTTGTCCAGTTCTTTGGTCCTGCATAATCTCTAGCTGTGACCTTCGTTAGCCTTTGCATTTTTCTAAATTGTATATTTTATTCTTATTCAGTAAGAACATTAGCACTTGGTGATGGTAAAGTAATTTCCATTATTTTTACATGCATATGTTACAGTTGATTCCTCCTGAAGAAAAAAGTGGCATTGGTATCAATGAAGAAAGAATATGGTCAATTATGATAATGTATTTTCTAAATGTGTTAATAAACACTTAAAATAAGCTCAACAACTAATTATACATTCACACATCTGCTAATTGCTTTGATCTCAAATTGAAAAAGCAATCCTTTACTTCTCTGGCTTATAGATGGTGGAAATTTATGAAAACTGTACAATCGTCTTATATGTGTATAAGATGACATTCTGCATTTTTTGTTTTTTCCTTCTCACTTTGTTTCTTTCATGGATATAAATATATTTGTATTATTGATGTGCAGACATATATATACAAGTTTGGGTATTTTATGTGGTCTTGTTTTATAGGCTCCCATCATGAGGAAATGCAGTTCTTATAAAGGATTCCAAGGTAGCTTTTTCATCATGGATGCTACCCATTATTTCACAACAGATGTATACAGAATTCCTTCAAAATATCCCTCATTGGGTGGGAAAAATCATAAATCATGTAACCATGGAAAAATATTCTAAATAAATTAAAAATAAAATATCCTTCATTTTATTAACTGTATATTGTGTTTATTCTTTTATTGCTTAATATGGATGAAACATTTCTGAAGCCAGTACAACCTCTTTGTGTTCCCTTCTTTCTCTTTCTTGCCTTCTCTACTTTGTGTCCCAAGTTGCAGTAATTTCTTTGAAGGAGAGTATGAAGGCTAGGTCATAGAGCCAGGTTTTAGCAAGCTATTATAGAGCTTACTTATTTGTGTTTTACTCATGTAAATATATCTTGAGGTGTGAAACTATCAGTGCATTTTTACATTATACAAAGTCACATGTTACAGCCAGGAGAATTTTAGCCCTGAATTCATGCAGTCGTTTCAAAAGGTGATGGGAATGATAGTTAAGGCTGGCACTTTGACTCTTCATTCCCTTACTTTTAATATGTTCGCTTTGACTTTGTTTAATTGTCTTTTTCAGCTAGTAGAGGACTTTCATTACACTTTATAGAGATAAAATCACTTGATAAGTAGAAACATCAGAAAGAGGCAAGTTAAAAATAGTTTTATCAAACTTTAATCTTTATTAGAATATGTATCATGATATGAGGAAATAAGATATGAGGAAAATAAGTTACCTTACAAAGAGGTCACAGTAAAATGCTCTCTCTCTCCATATATATGTACATATATGTATATATGTGCATAGATATACACATATGTATATGTGTATATATACATTTATTTATTTGCTTATTTGTTTCTACATGTGTGCATATAAACATATAGGTATTTATACACATACAAATATATACAAACATAAACATTAAATTAATTCTTCAATTCAAAGACCAATTATGTGCAGGACACTCATGGCTACAAAACAAGTTTGTTAGCCCACAGATGTGAGGTGTCTTTTTCAGATCCCTAAAGGTCCTTCTTACCTGCTGTGCTTCATTTTAGATTATACTATCATTCACAAACAAGAAAACCCCTCTTTTTTATTTCTGTCCCCATATTGCACTAATTTTCAACTAAGCTCTTGTAGATGACCAGATCCCCAAGCTGAAATGCTTTTGAAATTCTGGATCTTCTGCCTCTTTAAAAAATCCATTCCCTAACCACCCTTTGCCTCTTCCCTGGTCCTCATCCCACAAAAAATATGCCTGCCTGATCTAGTCAGAGGCACAATGCTCTACTTGCACTATTTATGCTTTTCAGACAGTGGCTCCATTAATTCTAGGTAAAGATATCTGTCAACAAGCTGGTACCTGCAGCATGGAATCTAGCAGCTCATCACCTCCTTTCAAAAGATGGGCTGCCCTAGCCCAATTCTCATTTTGATTTATCTAAGTTTGGATATACAGTATTAAATTAGTAAAGACAAGCAATGAACAAAGCCCTGGAGATGAATTAGCCATTGTCTCTGGTCCATTAATCTCTTCTTCAATTCTAGAGAATTGTGGCTCACCCAGACCTGGAGATCAAATAAAATGCCTAATTGGGAAAATCCTAAACAAGTGTGTCCTGGGGAGCTGGAATTTATTTGTCAACGACCCAAACAACTGTGTTGTTTATATAAGTCTTTAAAACCCTGATACTTTTCCACTACTATATCTTAATCCCTGGTTCTTTATGCTCAAGAGGGCAATTTAGAGTTGTTTTCAATTAACTAGAATGGAGAGGAGCACTTATTCCAAAAATGGATAGCTGTGTTCTGAGCATTTTGCCAAACATGCTGAGTGGTTTAGATCTGAGTGTCAGGTTTGAAAGATGCTTTGGAATCTCTTTCAAGATAATGATGCAGGCTGTGCTGGGTCTTTAATATCAGGATGAAATGATTGAACATAATCACAGGTTCAGAAGTGTACTCAAATACAAGGGTAAGGTTGATTCAGTCTAAGTGTCAACAAATGCAAAGTGAATTAGAGAACTGAGGTGATTATCTGGATAATTCAGATACTGCAAAACCTTCATTTTACCTCTGGGAATATTCAAGGTCATAATGCTTTTTGGAGGAAGGGTTGGACTTGATTTTTCCTGATAATCATATATTCAATACAATGAGTTTGGGAAGAATATATTTGTGATTATATCAGTGTAGTGAATTCCAAATGTGGAGTTTCTATCCTCTTATTTAGAAAAGCAATTTTCCAGTAACTTATAGTCTGAAAAGTTTCTGGGGAGAGGGAAAGATTATAAACATATTCCTGGTCACGTGGAAAATATATTATAAAAGCTGGTCCTGAGATGAGGCCTTTCCTATTCCAAAGTTAAACTTTTTGCCTCTATACCAGGATTTCTTAACCTAAAGTCCATATATTCCACAAAGGGTCTTTGAATATATTTCAGTGGGTCCATAATTTTTTCCTTTGACATTGTCTTCTTGAAAAAAATCATTTTAAGTTTCAGTTTTAATTTTTTTCTTTTCCCCTCTCTTTCTTCACTAATTGAAAAGTCATGGAATAGGGTCATGAATTTGGATAGGGAAACATGGACTTGTATTTTCACTCTCCTTTATCTAAATATTTTAGCATTTCCTTCAATTATCAATTTAAAACAAATGAAAAAAAAATATTATTCTGAAATGGTCGATAGGATTTCCCATACTACTGAAGATTTCCACAAAGACAAAAATAAATTAAGTGGAGAATTTTAAATATTGTCTGAATTTTGACTATAAATATAGTCAAGTGGGATTATCGAGGGAGGGTAAAGTGACTTTCAGATGCAAATAATTAATTAGAATGTTATTAAATTTGACTAACACTCTTACTCTTTAATTTTTATTATATAGATGAAAAAGTTTAAAATTGAGAGGCTATCAATAAACTTTTAATACTTAAGATTTACTTAAGATAATATCAACTCTTGTACTACATGAACTTTGCTTAGTCTGCAATGTAAAAACAAGGTCTTAAAGAGAATCCAATAAGAAAACAGTACTGCATCAAGGTTAAACACAATTCAGGTAGCTGCTTGTCTTATTTTCAAATTTCTTTGTAGACATAGTCCATAACAAAATAATACTAGAGTTTCTTGTCTCACTTGATCTGTGACTTCTTTCACATATGGAATACCTGGTGAGGAAACTCCCCTTACCAACATAAATAGAAAAATTTGGGGGATCTTTGAGACCTAGAGAATTGTATTGGGGGTGGAGTACTGAATGGTTCCTTAACTTGTTTAGGTTCAAATAGCCAACATATGTCAGAGCCAGGTCTTGAACCCAAGTATCCCAAGCTATCTTTCTATCTATAAATTTTATTTCTCCTATGTGGTCATTTATATCTTTGATGAACTTGATAGTTATAGTTCATCAAAATGGAACAATTGTATGCAACCAAGAGGTCATGATAACTATGTCTAAAAGAAAGAATATGGCCCTTTTTAAACAAATTCTGTGGTCTTCCTTCATTCTACCAGCTAAATAATGTAAACTACTACCCTGTGTATACAAGCAGAAAGATTCAAGTTATTTTTTGTTGTTGTTTACAAAATATTATTTTTAAAAATAAGAATAATGATCATCGAAAATATTTCAAGATTCAAAAAGAAGAAAGTCTGTGAAGAAAGGAACTGTGAACATTTATGATAGACCTAAACATAAATGTTTATTTTTAAAAATAATTTTTTTCTATTTTTGTCATCTTCTGTCCTTTTTTCTCCTCTATTTTTAAAATAGAAATTCTTTTGCCATGTTGATCCCTACTCATTAATCCCACCCTGTATCTTCAGCAGATGCCCTCCTTTGTAATAAATATTTATAGTTCAACAAAACAAATCAACACACTGACAATGCCTAAGAATTCATGTCTAATTCTTTACAGACAATCTCTCACCTCTTTGGCAGGTCATTGGATATATGTTTTATTATGAGTCTTAAGAAGTCATTACTTGGTCTCTGCTCAGATCACAGTTCTTATAATTATGGTCACTAAGTTATTCTCATAGCTCTCCTTACTTCATTCTATATATCAGGTCATACAGCTCTTTCAATTCCACAATCTCTGTTATATTCATTATTTCTTATGATGCAATGAAGTTTGGTTATATTCACATAACACAATTTGTTCAGGCATTCTCCAGTTGAAGGGTACCTATTTTGTTCCCATTTCATTAGTCATTTTGTACCTTTGGCATTCAGAAAATATGATGTCTATACTTTAGTGATAAGTTCTCTTGAAATTAACAAATGAAACAGACATAAAACAAAGAAAAATACAGAAAAGAAATTATTTTCTGATCTGAGAAAACCAATGAAGGCAAGGCATAAATATATACTCATTTCATTTAATTGAGCCAGAATACATTTTTGAATGACAATTATTTATGAGATAGCATGGTTTAGTAGAGAGTCAAATTGGAGTAAAAAGATAGAGGTTTGAATCCTGATTCTATTGCTTAATATGTATGACTGTAGGCATAACAGTTAAACATTCTTAGCCTTATTTTACTCATTTGTAAAAGTAAGAGCACTGGTTTAAGTCTGGTGTTCTCAATCTTGTATATGTTTGTGTACGCATGCATGCATGCATGTGTGTGTGTGTGTGTGTGTGTGTGTGTGTGTTTGATGGACCTCTTTGGTAAGTTGGTTGAAACCTAGTGATAATTCTCATCATAATCTTAAGAATGCTAAATTTCAGTAAGAGGTTAGTGAAAATAAAGATTTATTGTTCCACAAACAAGTTCATGAATGTCCTAAAATCTATTCATGGATCCAGGGAGTATATAGACCACAGGTTAAGTCTCTTAGACTAGATGATTACTGAAATATCCTCTATTTCCAAATACTATGATCTAGATATTTTAATTGAAAGCCATAAATTTTGAGAAGGTGGAAACTAAACTAAACTTTTCTATTGACACTTTCTCCCCAAAGCTTTAGCAATGGTTCCAAAACTTTTTTTGCCTTCTGCCCCCTTTACAGAAAAAATATTATTTAGTGCCCCCTGTCACATACTATCACTACCCCCTTACAGTTATTCACTGCCTCCAAATACACCTGTGGCCATCACCGCCCACCTGGATTGCTGCAGCACCCACCAGGAGGCAGTGGCTCCCACTTTGGGAATCACTGGTTTAGGGGAAGGTATAGGTCCTATTATTTTTTTAGTGAGAGGAATTCCCATGAGAGGAAACTTCTCCTATGTCAGAAATTGTGTTACCCAGGGTGACATAAGCCAGTGTGGGTAAGAGGTAAGAATTAATCTCAGCTCTCAGTTTCTTAGCACTGAGCCCACTTATCCTTCCATTATGCCAAAGTGTTCCTTACACAGTAGAGCATAAAACTTTTTTTCAAACTTAACTTTCCTAAATTAATATTTTTGTATAGACCAATCCTCAAATATTAATTGGAATTCTCCTACCTAATATGATAAACTTTGGTTTCAATCCTTGAAGGATCTGTAATTTCAGAAACCTAAATAGTCCAATCATTAATGCCAGTCAGAACCTTAATATAACTTAACAGATGGTCTTTTAAAATTCAGTCAGGCTAAAATATTAATTACCCAGATGATGATGATGCTCTCTGAGCTTTTGCAAAGCCTATACAATTCATGACCATAAGCAGTATTTCAGCTTGGTATGATCTTGGGGTCACATATTGATTGCTGCAAAGGACTTTGGATACCATCAAATCCAACCTCTCATTACTTGCAGGACTAGATGGGCTCATGGAACTTGAGTGACTTGTTTAAAGCTGCACAGGTAGTAACAGAACAAGAATCTGAACCCATTTCCTCTGACTCTAGATACAGTGCTCATCCTACTGTCCTATTAGGGTAGTCTACTGTAATGAAGTATCAGGGTAGGATTTTAATGTATATGCATGGATTTGAATCCGTGACCTCAACACACAGGCAACTCCCAGTGTGGAAACACATGCTTTCAGCATGGATCAGCAGATAATTTGCAAATTATAGTCTTAAAATTACCAAATTCTTTGGTCTCAATTGCACCCTATGAGGCAGCCTTATGTACCACAGATAGAACAGTGTTTCTATCATCTCCATTTTCAAGATGAGTATAATGAGTCAGAGAGAGAGAGATTAAGTGACTTTTTCATGGCCACACAGCTAATAAAGAGTGAGGGGCAGTGATAGAATGTGGAATTTTCCTGTTTCAAGGTAATCAACACTTCTTTCAATAGAATATATTAACTGATAGATATGATAACTGCACATACTAAAAGTAGCCTGAAGAAGCACAATATAGATATTGTTTAGGAGCTCTTTAATTTTGGGCAAGATCTTTTGCTTCCATAGTGGCACTTTCTCCTTGTTTTCTATACTTCTCAATTTAATAAACATCCATTAAATACCTACTCTGTGTCAGGAATTGTTGCTAAGTGCTGGGTTTATAAATAAGAAAATGAAAGAGAATTCTTGCCCTTGAGGAATTTCAAAATCAATTGGAGGAAGATCATACGTGAAAGAAAAGGGATTAGGAGCAGAACTGCCAATGGAAAGTAGAGTTTCTATCAACTGTAGAAAAAAGTATATAGTAGGTACTATGCTTTAGGAATTAAAGGAATTTAGGAATTAAAGGAATCTACAGAGGGCTTTGAATTATTTTTAATATATCTTATTTAGTTTGATTCTTCATAACAACAGTGGGAGGTAGATGCTATTATTATCCATTTTACAGGTGAGGAAATTGAGGCATGAAGAATTAAGTGGCTTGTCCAGGGTCACACAAATCTATTTTCTTAAACACTTACCTTCTGTTTTGGTATCAGTTCTATGACAAAAGAACATCAATGACTAGATATTAGGGTTAAGTGTCTTGCCTAAGGTTACATAGTTAGAAAGTATCTGAAGCCAAATTTGAACCTAGATCCTTTTGATTCCAGGTCTGGTGCTCTATCAACTGTGCTACTTAACTGTCCTACCCAAATCCTCTTCTAAACCAGAACTTGAATTCACGTTTTCTTGACTGCAAGTTCAGCACTCTTTGTGTTTTACTACTTAGCTGACTCTCTGGCCTGATGTTGTCAAGATTAGTTTCATGGAGGATTCGAGATTAATTTTGGGGACTTTTAAGCATAATTTAGTTAATGCATAGGATTTTGATAGGTCAAAAAGGAGAGAAATAGACAAGCTCAGGAGAAGAAACAATACAAATTCTAGTCCCTATCCCTTACCAAAGAATTCAGTTATATCCTAGAGAGAGAAGAATAGAGATTCAAGGTCAAAGCTTTTCCTAATACCTGAAGGGACCCTCACTATTCCAGACAGTATTTGAGTGATTTCTGCATGAATAATGACCTTAACTGACCAAGTTTTAGTTCTGAATAAGAGGATATTAAAAAGAAAAGAAAATCAGTCCCAAAGCAGTATAGTTCTTTGTTAATAGTTTTCACCTCACAGGTGGATACAGTATGATACAGTAGAGCAAAAAGAGGGTGAAACAGCTAGTCAGCCAAATATACCCAGAGAAACAATGTCTTGGACTCACAGCATGTAAGTTAGATGTAAGAGGCATTCCAGTGGGACCACTAAAGCAAGCCTCCTGTATGCTGATAATGGGAACCTGGGAAAGTGAACAGTATTAGCTGAATTCCTTCACTGTTCTATATGGAACTAGGTTAATCTTCTTACAAAAGGAGACTTTTGAAGAGAAATCTACAGCAGGTAGCTTGGAAAACACAGTTACTTTTATATGCTCTGTGGCCTTGCTTGTAATTATAGCTATATATTATTGAATTCTGATTTTAATACATGTATATTTTTGCCCGGTTACTTCTGAGAGACTTATGCTAGGAGGCAGGCCATACAACATTTCCTATTTCAGAAAAGTACAATTGGATGTCTTTTTTCCTTATTACCCTTTGCAGTTTATTTGTACCCTTAGTCCCAAGGGTTCAGAAGAGCAGATTAATAAATTCACCCAAATAACGTTTAACCTTGGGCTTTAATTAAAAGTGGTATGGAGTATCAATGTGGTGTTAATGTAGTACTGAGGCCCCAGGAAAGGAGACAAGGAAAATCCTCCCAGAAGATGATGATGCCTTTACAAGTTTACTTCTTTTAGTATAATAGTTCTCATTTTATGGCAGAACTAGCATCCTATCTTTTTGGGTGGCATTTGCATTCAGTTATGAATTTTGATGACTCATATGCATATCTTACTAACTTTATCTTTTTTTAAACTCTTATCTTGTCTTAGAGTCAATATCAAATATTGATTCCCAAATAGAAAAGAGGTAAAGGCTAGGCAATGAGGGTTATGTGACTTGCCAAGGGTCACATAGGAAGGAAGTGTTTGAGGCCAGATTTGAATCCAGGACTTCCCAACTATAGACCTGGCACTCTATCCACTGAGCCACCTAGCTGCCCCTTATCAATTTTATCTTAGTGTCAATTACTCTGTCTTTCTTCTCTTTGAATTTTCCTTGTGTGTATGTGTTCATGTACAAATAATTATATGAAGTCAACAAGTATTGATTAAACATTTAGTATATGCCTGGAATTATGGTCAGCACTGGCAGCACAAAAAAAAAAAGACAAGAACAGTTCTTGCTCTCAATGAGTTCGCAATAAAAAAGGTGAAAAAAATGCGAAAAAATACAAACTATTCAAATAGGATGTTTAAAAGTCTTAGTTTTAGGCTTAAGCAGTTTAAACAGCTTTAAATAACTCAAAACTACACTAAGATTTTTGGAATACTATTATAGGCAATCAAGAAATGAAGGAACTAGAATTAAAATAGAAGAGGAAAGACTTCTTGCAGAAGATGGAATTTTAGCTGAGACTTCAGCTAGTAAGAAAAGAAAGGAAGCTGAGCGACTAGAAGAGGATATATTATAGGCCTACAGTACATAGAGAGAATGAGTACATACAGGTTTGGGGAATGCAGTTTCTTGTGCCAGGAAGAGCAAGGAAGCTATTGTGCCTGGACTATAGGGTATGTGGGAGATTAAGAAGGTTTAAACATTCAAGAAGACAAAGCACCAGTTACTTAAATGCCTTCTCTGAGTAGCAGCTTTAAAACCACAGAGGCAGTGTGGTAAAATATAAAGAAAACTGTTCTCAAAGGTGGGTTCAGGTCTTACTTAGGACACATTAAGATTGTGTGACTCTCAGTAAATCAATGTCTCAGCGTGACTATAGGTAACAACCTACTTTGGGAAAGGGAGCTTCCTAACTCAGAGAATTCTATCTAACAGTGAAATCACAGGTAAAGTCTTATTCCTACCTGATGTATGCATCAGGGCTTCTGAGAACTCACTATAAAATTTATATCTACATATATATGTTTGTATGTCTTTATACATATGTGTATGTATGTATCACTAGATATAGATATACTTATACCTGAATTTTTGAAGTTGTTTCAGCTATTAGTATTATTTTATTATTAAATTATTATAAGTAATTAATATATGAGTGGTTAAGATCACACTAAACTGAGCATCATAGCTAGGAATCATAATGCAATGTATATCTAAAGAGTATCACTTGATCATGCCTCTGGAGTTATAGATATATAGATCATGATATATAAGGCATATATAATCATATTATGCTATGCTTTATTCATGTCATATTATATTATAACTATCATAGCTATACAGTATAACATAATGTAATGAGACAATGATGTTCTTCTTCATTGGCTAATCACCAATTAGGGATGTCATGGATGTCTAGGGTTGGCTGAATAATGAACTTCCAAAATTGTTTTAATGATCCTTTTGCTGGAATTTTTCTTTGATCTCCAAGGGAGATCATTGATCAATTAATTTATTGGTTATTCCTAGTTTAATCAATAAATTGATTTTTGCCTTGAAAGTTTTAATTATCAAAATATTATTGTATTATACTTTTTTGAGACTAATTTTCATTATCTCATCCATCTTGGAAGTATAGCAGTCACTTATGAACCTCAACCACTACTTCGTAGAACACAGCTATCAGTTGTTCTTTTTCTGATTTGTTTGCTCTTCATTAAGTAGTCTACCAGTCCTCCCTTCCTCCATTCTTCCCTTCCTTCCTCCCTACCCAGGGGGGATTCCTAGGAACTCAATCTCACCATATTGAGGCTAAACTTTGTGCAGCTACTCAATTTAGATTAACCCAATAAAGCTCAAAACCCCTGATCTCCAGCAATTTATTAACTTCTGACTCCCCAGCAGTAAGTAGATTTGGCATATACCACAATACCCAGATATAGAAATATTTCTTCAGGAAACTGCCTCATTGGAACTGAATGAATTTTTTACAAGTATAACAATTCTTGCAAATGCCTCTAGATTACCTAGAATATACACATTCATGAAAGAGATGATAGAGATCAAACTTGCCTTTCACATGATTGGGAATGGCCTCTTTCCTTTTACTATGTAGGTAGAATGGCCTGCATATTTAAATCTAACTGACAGAAGTATAGTAACTTTCTTTTGTGGTTATTCCCAGAGGTAAAGGTCTTAGATACTATGCCTTAAACTGAATGAGGAAACATATCATCTTTTCCTTCTGCTTAAGTGCTGTGAAATGGGCATGGGGTTTTGGTAGTCTATATTGATCGTACATTTAAATTCCAGTTACAGAGTGCAATTTCAGACCTAGGGTCTCTAGTTCTATCTCTCAGCTCCAAATATTTTCTCTTGCTGTCCACTATGCCTGGAATGCTATTCCTCCTCATGTCCATCTCCTAGGTTCCTTTGAATCAGCTTAAATCCTACAGGAAACCTGTTAAGTCCCGTACCTTAACTCTTTGGATTATTTCTTACTTTTCCAGTATGTAACTTGTTTGTATATAACTATTTGCAGATTGTTCCCCTCTTCCCCATTAGATTGTGAGTTCCTAAGTTGAAAATACTATCTTTTTCCTTTCTTTGTATCCCTTGAAATTAGCACATAGTAGCTGCTTAATAACCTGCTTGTTGACTGCCTGAGTGAACACAGATATTTTAGATCCAAGATTCCAGGCCAAAAGTTGAAACCAAACCAGCAGGGAAGCCCTTAGAAGCTAGAGTCCCAGAAAGCAAATTCATGTGGTTTTTGGATTTGGAAGTTGGTGGGACTAAAGCTATATAGGAATCAAAAATTAAACAGTGAATCTAATTCCCTTTCTATCCCCAAGAGACTGAAAGATATAGCAGAGAATTGTGCCCTCAATGTATTGGGGAGAATGTATTTGTTTGTTCTTGCTATACCATTGAAGTTAATATCCCTCTACAAAAGTTAATCTTACTGTTAAATGGTTAAAAGGAATTGGGATACTTGGACCCCTAAAATTAAAGGGAACAGAATCTATGTGGACTTAAGTCAATGAATGGTATAGATCAGGGGTCAGCAACATATGACTCTCGAGACATATCTGGCTCTTTTGAGGGACAGATATGGCTCTTTCTGCAGGAGTCATAAAGTCCATTTTTTTTTCAGGTGCTGTTATAGGAGCGTGCACTGTGAGCACTGTACAGCTCTCACGAAATTACATTTTAAAAAATGTGGCATTTATGGCTCTCACGACCAAAAAGGTTGCTGACCCCTGGTATAGATACTACCAATCCAATTAAGGCTGTCAGGGAACCATGAGGGAGTAGCGAAATGTTTCACACCTGGCTTTCAGGCAATAGTGGTCAGAGAATCACTGTTATTCCTCCCATCTAATGCTATATGTCTACATGTTAGGGGGAAAAGGGAGACTCTCTGGTTGTGAATTGCCCGGCATCTTGTGGAATTCTAGAGAATTGGAATGTGGGGAAATCACTCCTGTTTCTTCTACCTTCCTATTATTTTCCTTTGCATGTCATACTCTTTTTGACTTAGTGACTTTTTTGGGGTTTCATTTGAGAAGTTTTTCATGGTGTCCACTTACATATTAAAGGCAATATTTGTAACTTCTCCCATTTCAATAAGGGACAATGTTTGTGTCCTTGAGTGGATAGAAATAAAGATTGGATCTGTGATCTCACTGATCTTGGAAGTTTCTGAATGAAAAACTAAACAAAATAAACTTACTGATATAGGTAAGCACTGTGCTAGAGAAGATATTTTAGTATCCTTTGGACAAGAAGGAGATCCAATCTATCAATAATCAATTCAGACTATTCACTGGAAAGACAAACACTGTATTTTGGTCAAATAATGAGAAGAAATGACTTACTAGAAAAAATCCTTGAGGGGAAAGATAGAAGGCAAAAGAAGGGGACGGCAGACAATAAGATGAAAGAAATGTTATGGAAGTCACAAACATGAGTTTGGACAGACTTTAGAAGATGGGGAGGTGAGACAGGTCTTATGTGTCTTATATCTTATTTATGGACTCACCAGGAATTGATTAGGACTGAATGACTGCACAACAACAAACTAAAGATTTGCCCATTATCGCAGAACTAGTAAGCAACAGAGGGCAGGATTCAGATTTTCATTGTTTCCATTTCTATTACACCATGTTTTCTCCTTTTTTTCTTTATGACTTCATGTTTTCCCAAACAAGAATAGGATGGAAAAACACTAATTAAGCTTCATCACATCCCCCAGATGGTCTTCTCTAATAGCTAGATTAAAAAAAATTTATTTTATTTTTCCTAGTTACATATAGGTACTATTTTAAATATTTGTTTCCTGACATTTTACGATTCATTTTCTTTCTGTTCGTACTAATTAGCTACTAACTGGGATTCCATCCTGGGACTCTGGCTCTTGGACTGCTTCTGGTAAGACTACTCCTGGATCTTCTCCCTTTGGAGCTCCAGCTTTGGTGAGTGAAAAGCTGATCCTCCTTTCCTGGCTTCTGGAGAAATTAGTTCTGGAGAGGCCTCCCCTTCTTGGAGGAGGATTACATGGGTTGAACCCTTCTTTAATTCAGCACCAAGTCCTCTGGCTGATGGGTTAATGAGACCTGCCTGGGTTGAGCTGGGGACCGGAGCAACATTAGGGTGAGAGGCCAGACATTTTCTCTACCCTCTTTTATATTCCTCTACTTTCACTTTTTTCCATCTCTTTGTAAATAAAACTATTGAAAGTCAATTTTACTTGAACTATAATATTTTAAATCAGTGACTATAGTATTATCGTAAAATTCTTATATATTTAGTCTAACCATAAAATTTAATTCCTTACACGACTTATTACTTATTTTAAAAATTGGTTTATAGAGAAGGTAATTAAGGGCATCTAGGTGGTGCAGTGTTCAGAGTGCTGGGCCTGGAGTCAAGGAGACTAATCGTTATGAGTTCATATCTAGCCTCAGACACTTACTATCTGGGTCATCCTGGACAAATAATTTAATTTTGTAACAGTTTCATCATCTATAAAGTTGGTTGGAGAAGTAAATGGCAAACAATTCCATTATCTTTTCCAAGAAAACCCCTAATGGTACCACAGAGAGTCAGACACAACTGAAACAAATGAACAACAACAAAGGCCATCAATGTTATCTTAGTAGATTTAGTATCAAGTTGTTTCTTATTCTATAAAGTAAATGAGAGATAATTGCAATATGCCTTTTTTTAAATAGTAAAATAGTCTCCTCTGAATTAGGACATTTAGTGCATCATGGAAGTTAAAAATGGGAGATATTACCTTAAAATATTTAGGATATATATATATATATATATATATATATATATATATATATATATAAAAGGAAACATACTCAAAGAGTTGAGGTAACTTGCTTATATTATAGTGCTAATTAGGATCAAAGATGTAGGCAGAGTCCAGTTTCCTAGGGTCCAGTTAATTATCTTTTCTCTACTTCATAGTCCTGTGATGGTTTTTAGATAGTTTATCTCTGGTGTTTACATAAAAAAAGTTTGGACTAAATGGTCTCTGAGATCCTATTGGAAATGTTATGAACCTATACATTGTGATATATTGCTTTATGAAAATTACTTATCTTTGATAGCCCCAATACCTATATAACTCTCTATTAAGGAAACATACATATTTTAATAGTCAAAAGAACTGTACTAAATGATTGTCACTGAGTTTGGCATAGAAATTTGGAAAGTTTATCAAATTGTTTGCAACTGATAAATCTACAAAACATAGCACTTGTTATCTTTCTCAAATCCCTCTTCCATATGTTGGGTATTTTTTTAGTGTTTGGCCTGTATGAGTTTGTCTAGTCTAAATTTAGCTTATGTGAGCATTGTGAAAAGCAGTAGGGAATAAGATAATTTTGTAAAGGTAGGTTGGGATTAATGTTGGCCTTCATTTCTTTGCATCAGAAACATCTTTCCTTGGCAACAAAAGAGCAATTAAGATTTGAAGTAATGAAGTAATGCCCACAATCTAGATATTAACCTAGTGTTCTTTTTATTTCCTTTTTTATACATATGCCTTTAAGTACACCTGTTTTACTATTTTTCTACATTGTTGACCTGTAATGAATATATATTGTATATAGAAATCAATACCTTTCAAAGCAATATGACATGGGATCAATACCTTATATTATTTATCTTAGTTTTTCTCGTTGAACAGATGCTCAGCCAGGTTGTCCATACTATTCTACTATCATTCATCAATAGTTAGTAACCTTCTCATTGTTACAGAGCAAATAAGGGATACAGTTGAAATTCCAAGTTCTCTGCTTTTCTTTTATTAGGGGATGATTTCTTTAGCTTATTTTTCCAACATCATATTTTCATTAACCTAGTTAAGTGTATGAATTTTGGAATATGGCCTAAATCCTTCATCCTCATAATAATTGCCCCTAGCCAAATTGTATAGGATATTCACAAAGAAGTAACTTTATGCCCTATTTTTCCATGTTCTTGTGAATCCTTTAATATTTTCATTGCTATCATGAATAGACCTTTTAAAAAAGCATGTTGGACTAATTGAGATTTACTAAATCAAAAAAATTATTCTAAATTGTTTATATGGATAAAGTATACATATTATATGAACTTTAAGCTTGGAGAGTATTTTAACTAAGGTATGATTAAAAATCCTACTCTTCATTATTTTCCCTCATTGCTTCACCATCATGATAGAAATGCGACTCTGGATCCTAAAAGATTATGGTAGCACAGTGTGAGCTCTGTTGCTATAATACTACAAAATGTATGAATATGTACCTAGATGAAAATATATTATTATCATCTAAATTAAGCTTATAGCATTTTATTATAAAAATTTGATATTTTTTCTTCAGCTACAATAATTCATAAAAAACTATCTCCTAAATCTAGTGGACTTTGACAGTAATAGGCATGTTTAGAAGAGACATAATGACATGTGACTATCATATGAGCACATACCACTGTAATTCAGCAGCACAAAATCATGCTATCAACATATAATTCCTTAGAATTTTATCATTATTAAGGCTTTATGAGGAAAATAATGTTGTTATATTATTTATTACTGATATTTCTATGTGATTCCATTCATTTCAACAAACTTCTTGAGTTCAGGAAGTGCCTCAAGGGTGGACTTGTAATCTACTTTAGTCAATCATCCAATAAACATTTATCAATTCCTACTATGTTCCAGGAACTGGACTAAGAATGAGAAACCCACAAAAAGGTATTTGGTGATAAAGGCCTAGAACAGGGTCATGGTAGTTTGCTAAAAGATATTGAGGGGAAGGAGAGAAATGTTTAGAAGGTTGAATCAATAAGTTTAGGCAACAGATTGTTGTGTTGATGGTGAAAGTAAGCCATTGAGCAATGGTACCTACTTTGTGAGCCTGTGTGACTAGAAGTTGGTGATGCCTTTGACATATACAACCAAGGCTTAAGAAATGCTAATTGGACATAACTCCAATAAAAATTCCAGGAAGAGTTAAAGAAAAAATAAAAAGACTAGTAGAGAAAAAAATTGGGAAAAGAAATGAAGGTGATGCAATAAAATTATCAAGTGAGAATTAACAACTTGATAAAATAGACACTAAAATACTCCAGAAAAAAAAAAAAACTTAAAAAGTGTAATTACCTCATTTGATTTTCTTTCTTGAGCTTTTGTGTTTCCTTTGCCCTTTGCCCAATTCTATTCTTTAAGTTATTGTTTACTTCAATGGTTTCTCTTGACCTCCATTTCCATTTAGCACATTCTAGTTTTTGGAGAGTTCTTTATATAATAATTTGAAAGGTGTTAATTCTATCAATTCTTTTATTTTTTGAGTAAAACAAAGTTTTTTCTAAATTTCTTTATGAGTTCTTTTGCAGTCTTGACAAACTTTCTCACTTTCTTCCTTTTTTTGACCATTGTTCTTTTCTTAGGTTGTATTTTCATTTTTCATGTCACTAAATTAGCTTTGTTTGTTGTTTTTTTTTTTTTTTTTTACTTTCCTGCTCAACGGGTAGAGGAAGAAAGAGAGGGAGTAAATCTGAAAATCAAAATTTAAAAAATGCTTAAAATAAATGTTGAATTAAAAAAGATTTTTTAAAATAATGTTGGATAGAATTAAATCCCCAAACTTGGAAGACCTAGGTTCAATTGTTCACTATGAAAAATGCTGGCTATGTCACTAAATGCATGCTTGCTCTAAATAACATTTTAAGATTATTAATTATTCCAAGGTACTGGTCTATACTGATAAAAGTTTGCTCAACTGTGAGTTCCCAATACAAATGAAATCTCAAATCCAGTCCTTATCTCCATTTTTATTCTTAAACTACATATTATTCTGAAATTTCCATTCTATCTAATCCTTCACATCCATTGGGTTCCTAATTCTTCTTGATTGTACATTCCCAATATTTTGTAGATACCCCTTCTTTTCTCTGACAGATACCCCTTTGGAAGAAGTTCTCATCATCTTATTCCTGAACTATTGCAACATTCTTATAACTGATCTCCCTGTCTCAGTTCTCTCTACATTATATTTCATCCTCTATTCACCTAAGTGATCTCTCTAAAACATATAAAACATTCTAACTACTATAGCATTCTATTCAATCAAATTCAGAGGTTCTCTATTGTCTCCATGATATAATATAACATCTTCTGTTTGGCTTTTAAATCCATTAAAAATCTAGCCTTTTATAATCTTTGCAATATTCTTATAATTTATGTTTCCCCTTGTAATCTTCCCCAAAGAATTCTATAATCTGATGAAACTAACCTTCTTCCTATTACTTTTACCCAACTCTTCATCTCTGGATTACATGCATTTTCTTTTCTTTTCTTTCCCCCTTAGCTTTTTTAAATCTTTGGTTTTTTTTGTTTTCCTTTTTTACGTAATTTTATTTATTAATATAATTCATCCAGAAGTGTCCTAGCTCTTCCCTACCTCCCCTGAATCACAGAAAGTATCATTCAGGAACAGAAATTTTCATTCAAAATAAGTCTTTCATGTTTTCCCTTTCAGTTCACTCTCTGGGGGTAATACTCCCACTTGACTCAGTATTAATTCTGTAGCTCTGCATGTTGTTCTCTTGGTTAAACTCATATTACTGTTCATTGTCTCAAAAAGTTTTTTCTAAGTTGATTTTTAAAATTAGCCTGCTCATAGTTTCTTATTCCTCAGTAGTATTTCATCACAACCACGAACCACAATTTGCTTAATGATTCCCTAATTGATGGGCATCCCTTCAATTTCTAATTCTTTGCCACCACTGAGAGAAATGCTATAAATATTTAGGAACATCTAGATTCTTTTCTTTTTTCCCTGATATCTTGGGGTAACAGAACTAGCAGAGGTATTTCTGGGTTGAAGGATATACATTGTCTTATAACTCAAGTGTAATTCCAAATTGTTCCCCAAAATTGTAGGATTAGTTCATAGCTCCACCAACAGTCTCCATTTTTGCACATTGCTTCCAACATTTGTTTTTTCTTCTTTTTAGTTTTAGCCTATCTAATGGGTATAAGATACTATCTCAGAATAGTTTTGGTTTGAGTTTCCCTACTCACCAATAATTTAGAGCTATATATAGCTTTGATTTACTCATCTGAAAATTATTCATATCTTTTTCCCTCTTATCAATTGGGGGATGGCTCTTATGCATGTAAATTTGAAAAAAGTTATCTGTATATTTTAGATATTAGACCTCTGAGAGGCTGTCTAAATTTTTTTCTCCAATTTTCTTTTTTCCTTCTAATCTTGGCAATACAGAAGCATTTCAATTTAATGTACTGAAAATTATCTATTTTACATTCCACAGTGTTATTCATCACTTATTGATTCATATATCCATCAATCTGATTGTAATATATTCTCTGTTCTAATTTACTTATGATTTCTCTTTTTTTATGGCTAGATCATATGTCCATTTTGATCTTATCTTAGTGAATGGTGTTAGATATTGCTGTATACCTAGTTTCTGCCAAACTACTTGCAGATTGTCCAAACAATTTTTACAAATAGTAATTTCTTACCCCTAAAACCCAGGATCTATGTTTTTGTAAAATACAAAGTTATTATAATCTTTTGCTACCGTTTATCATATGTCTGTTCTGTTCTACTTATCTACCTTTCTATTTCTTAGCCAGCATCAGATAGTTTTCATAACTACTGCTTTATGAGACAATTTAAAATATGGTACTACTAGACCTTCCTTTATGCTGTTTTTCCATTAATTCTTTTGATATTCTTGATCTTTTGTACTTTGAAATGAATTTTGTTATTATTTTTTCTAACTCAATAAAATAACTTTTTTGGTAATTTAATTGGGATGACAATAAATTAGGGTAGGTAGGATAATTATTGTAATTATATGGGTTCTGTTCATTCATGAACATTGATATTTCTCCAATAATTTGGATTTATTTCATTTGATTTGATTTGTATAAAAATATTTTATAATTATGTGCATGTAGTTCCTGCATTTGCTTTGACAAATATGCTCCAAAACATTTTATTTGATCTATGATTATTTAAAATGGAATATCTCTTTCTATCTCTCTCTTTTTTCAGAACTCTCTTAGTAATATATAAAATGCTCATGACGAATGTGGTCTTATTTTATATCTTGCTTCTTCATTTAAATAATTGATAGTTTCAAATAACTTTTTAATGGAATATCTAGGATATTTCACATACACCACCATGTTGTCTACAAACAGAGATAGTTTACCTCTTTGCCTATTCTTTTTAAAAACATTTATTAATATTTATTTTTTAGAAAAGTTAACATGATTACATAATTCATACTCTTTCCCCTTCACCCCTCGAGCCCCGCCCCCCTTGGCTGATGCGTATTTCCACTGGTTTTAACATGTGTCATTGATCAAGACCTATTTCCAAATTGTTGATAGTTGCATTGGTGTGATAGTTTCAAGTCTACATCCCCAATCATGTCCGCCTCAACGCATGTGTTCAAGCAGTTGTTTTTCTTTTGTTTCCATTCCTGTAGTTCATCCTCTGAATATGGGTAGCGTTCTTTTCCATAAATCCCTCAGAATTGTCCTGGGTCATTGCATTGCTGCCAGAACAGAAGTCCATTACATTCTATTTTACCAAAATGTATTGGTCTCTGTGTACAATGTTCTTCTGGCTCTGCTCCTTTCGCTCTGCATCAATTCCTGGAGGTCTTTCCAGTTCACATGGAATTCCTCCAGTTAATTATTTCTTTTAGGGCAATAGTATTCCATCACCAGCATATACCACAATTTGTTCAGCCATTACCCAATTGAAGGACATCCCCTCATTTTCCAGTTTTTTGCAACCACAAAAAGTGCAGCTATAAATATTTTTGTACAAGTCTGTTTATCTATGATCTCTTTGGGGTACAAACCCAACAATGGTATGGCTGGATCAAAGGGCAGGCATTCTTTTATAGCCCTTTGAGAATAGTTCCAAATTACCAGCCAGAATGATCGGATCAGTTCATAGCTCCACCAGCAATGCATTACTGTCCCAGTTTTGTCACATCCCCTCCAGCATTCATTATTCTCCCCTTCTTTCATTTTAGCCAATCTGCTAGGTGTGAGGTGATACCTCAGAGTTGTTTTAATTTGCATTTCTCTAATTATTAGAGATTTAGAAGACTTTCTCATGTGCTTATTCATAGTTTTGATTTCTTTATCTGAAAATTGCCTATTCATGTCTCTTGCCCATTGATAAATTGGGGAATGGCTTGATTTTTTATACAACTGGTTTAACTCCTTGTATATTTGAGTAAGTAACCCTGTCAGAGTTTTTTGTTATAAAGATTTTTCCCCAATTTGTTGTTTCCCTTCTGATTTTGGCTACATTGTTTTTGTTTGTAGAAAAGCTTGAGTTTGATATAATCAAAATCATTTATTTTACATTTTGTAATTTCTCTAACTCTTGCTTGGATTTAAAATCTTTTCTTTCCAGAGATCTGACAAGTAAATTATTCTATGTTCATTTAACTTATTTATAGTTTCCCTCTTTATATTCAAGTCATTCAGCCATTCTGTATTTATCTTGGTGTAGGGTGTGAGATGATGGTATACTTAAAAAATCCTAGAGAATCAACTAAGAAGCTTGTAGAAATAATCAACAACTTTAGCAAAGTTGCAGGATATAAAATAAATGCACATAAATCATCAGCATTTCTATCTATTTCCAACACATCACAGCAGCAAGAGGTGGAGAGAGAAACACCATTTAAAATCACCCTAGACAATATAAAATACTTAGGAATCTATCTACCAAAATAAACACAGGAATTATACGAAAACAACTACAAAACACTTTCCAAACAATTGGAAAAATATTGATTGATCATGGGTAGGACAAGCTAACATAATAAAAATGACCATTCTACCCAAATTAATTTACCTGTTTAGCACCATACCTATCAAACTACCAAAAAACTTTTTTACTGAATTAGGAAAAACTGTAACAATGTTCATTTGGAAGAACAAAAGATCAAGAATATCAAGGGAAATAATGAAAAAAAATGTGAAGGAAGGGGGTCTAGCAGTACCAGATATTAAACTGTACTATAAAGCAGTGGTCATCAAAACGGTATGGTACTGGCTAAGAGACAGAAGGGAGGATCAGTGGAATAGACTTGGGGTAAGTGACATCAGCAAGACAGTGTATGATAAACCCAAAAAGCTCAACTTTTGGGACAAAAATCAACTCTTTGACAAAAACCACTTTGCCTATTCTGATTCTTTCAATTTTTTAAAATTTTATCTTATTGATAGCATTTCTAATACTATGTTTTTTTAGAAAATCAATACCTTTGTGGGGCACCTGGGCAGCTCAGTGGATTGAGAGCCAGGCCTAGAGATGGGAGGTCCTAGGTTCAAATCTGGCCTCAGACACTTCCCAGCTGTGTGACCCTGGGCAAGTCACTTGACCCCCATTACCCACCCTTACCACTCTTCCACTGAGGAGCCAATACACAGAAGTTAAGTGTTTAAAAAAAGAAAGAAAATCAATACCTTTCATCTTAGAATCAATATTACCTTCCAAGGCAGAAGGGTGCTAAGGACTAAGCAATTCTTTACATTGTTTTTAGTAGGAATGAGTGTCGTATTCTGTCAAAAGCTTTTCCTGTATCTAATCATGTCACTTTTCTCAGTAATATAAAGATTTATGGTGATTGTTTTCCTTATCTTAAACTATCCCTCCATTCCTGGGATAAATCTGTTAAATAACAATATGTAATCTTTGTGACATATTATTGTGGTTTCCTATCTAGTGTATATTTAAGGATTTTTGCATACATATTAATTAACAAGGTTAGTCTATGTCATAATTCTTTCTCTGGATGGGGATAGCATTCTTTCTGGCAAGTTCCTCTGGATTGTACTGAGTCATTGCATTGCTACTAATAGAAAAGTCTATTACATTCAATTGTGCCACAATGTATCAGTCTCTGTGTACAATGTTCTGCTCTGCATCAATTCCTGGAAGTCTTTCTAGTTCACATGAAATACCTCCAGTTCATCATTCCTCTCAGTACAATAGGATTCCATTGTCTCTTTGGGGTAAAAACCCAACAATGGTATAGCTTGGTCAAAGGGCAAGCAGTCTTTTAAAGCCCTTTGGGCATAGTTCCAAATTACTCTAAAGAATACTTAGATCAATTCACAACTCCACCAGCCATGTCCCATTATTTCCCTCCAACATTTATTATTTTCCTTTACTGTCATATTGTCAAATCTGCTCAGTGTAAGGTGGTAGCACAGTGTTGTTTTGATTTGCATTTCTGTAATTATAAGAGATTTAGAACACTTTTTCATGTGTTTATTGACAGTTTTGATTTCTTCATATGAAAACTTCCTATTCAAGTCCCTTGACCATTTGCCAATTAGGGAATGGATTGATTTTTTGCACAATTGACTTAGATTTTTATAAATTTGGGAAATTACACTTTTGTCAGAGGTTTTTGTTATGAAGATTTTTTTCCCAATTTGTTGCTTCCCTTCTAATTTTGTTTGCACAAACCCTTTTTAATTTAATGTAATCAAAATTATTCATTTAACATTTTGTAGTGTTCTCTATCTCCTGCTTGGTTGTAAATTCCTTCCTTTCCCATAGATTTGATGGGTATACTATTCTAGGTTTACCTAATTTGTTTATGGTTATGAAGTCATTTACCCATTTTGAATTTATCTTGGATTTAGGGTGTAAGATGTCCTAAACCTAATTTTTCCCATACTGTTTTCCAATTTTGCCAGCGGTTTTTGTCAAATAGTGGGTTCTTGCCCACAAACCTTGGATCTTTGTGTTTATCATACACTGTCTTGCTGAGGTCATTACCCCAAGACTATTCTTTTTTTTTTTTTGGACTTTCATATTCCCAGTTTTATTCAACTATGCAAACATCCCTTTTTCTAAATATATTTAGCTTATTAATTAAAAACCTGTGTACATAAGAACATATTCAAGAGTTATACATTGGACTGCACTCTCCAGTCAAGTCTTCTTGAAGGGGTGGGGGGAAAATCAACTTTGTTCTTCTCCACCAGGACAGGATAAAATGCCACTCTCCTTGGGAGAGATTTGTACTCCTCAATTGAAGTGCTGATGTCTTCCTTCTTTTTTATGTTGTTTTAAGCCCAGATAGTAACCAGTATGTACCAGGTTATTAACATACTACCCAAAGCATCATCATCTTCAGGAGAATCGGGAGACATGGGAGGTGGTGGAGGAATCAATGGTGGTCCTGAAGGAAATGGAGGGGGTCAGCCTGTGAGAAAGGGTGGTGGGCCACTGAATTTCAGTCCAGGCTTGCCCAGCCCTGGTACTGGAAGGGGAAGTGGTGGTAGAGGAGGGAAATAAGAGTTCCAATAACCAGCTTTGGATTTGATAAGATTCTGTTTGTTTCCAGGTGATCTGGAGGATTTTTCACTTTCACCTCTTGAATACTGACTTTGACTTTCATTTTCATTTTCAAAAATAGTTTCCTCCTCATGAACTCCTTCACTATTTGGAAGAAGAAGATCTGAAAGATTCTGTTATTCTTTATTTCCATAGCCAGTGTAAACTACAACACACATTCCTCTCTTCTGATCTGTTATTGCAATAGTAGTTGAATACAGGTTGCCATCTTCAGACCAAACTGCACAACAAGAATCACCAACTTTTCACTGCTTCAATGAGGTTGGGTTAGGATTTTTCTTGTTTCTGTTCTTAATATTTTTTCTTTTTGGTCCAGTACTTTTTTGTTTGTCTGAAGTTTCAGAAATTTCACCATTCTTTAAAGCATTCTTAAATGACGCCACAGCTTTGTCATATGCTTTTATCAATGCTGTATCATTCCATAAGTCAGAATCATTGCTCTGTCCAGTACCCCTGCAGAATAGTACCAGCTCCTCATGCTCCCAAATGCCCCCACCTAATGCAGCCATGGCGAAAAAAAAATCCCCCCAAGACTATTCTACTGGTCTACCCTTCTCTCTCTTAGCCAGTACTATATTGTTTTAGTGACCACTGCTTTATAGTACAGTTTAAGATCTGGTACTGCTAGGTCCCCATTCTTCACATTTTTCTTCATTTGATCCCTTGATATTCTTGATCTTTTGTTTTTCCAAATGAAATTTGTCATATTTTTTCTAATTCTCTAAATAAAGTTTATTCGTAGTTTGATAGGTATGGCATTGAATAAGTAAATTAATTTGGATAGGATGGTCATTTTTATTATATTAGCTCATCTTACCCTTGAGCAGTTAATGTTTTTCCAGTTATTAAGATATAGTTTTAATTGTGTGGAAAGTGTTTTGTAGTTGTGTTCATATAATTCCTGTGTTTGTCTTGGCAGATAGATTCCTAGATATTTTATATTGTCTAGTGTGATTTCAAATGGAATTTCTCTTTCTAATTCTTGCTGCTGAGCTGTGTTGGAAATATATAGAAATGCTGATGATTCATTTTGTATCCTGCAACTTTGCTTAAGTTGATTATTTCCACTAGTTTTTTAATTAATTTTCAAGGATTTCCTAGGTAGACCATCATATCATCTACAAATAATAATAGTTTAGTCTCTTCATTGCCTACTTTAATTCCTTCAATGTATCATCTCCGATTGCTACTGCTAGCATTTCTAGTATGATGTTAAATATTAGAGGTAATAATGGACCTCCTTGCTTCACTCCTGCTCTTATATTGGGAGAAATCTTCTAACTTATTCCCATTGCAGATGATGCTTGCTGATATACTTTTTATTATTTTTAGGAAAGGCCCATTTTTCGTATACTTCCTAGTGCTTTCAATAGGAATGGGTGTTGTATTTTGTGAAAGGCTTTTTCTGCATCTATTGAGATAATCATGTGATTTTTGTTGGTTTGCTTGTTCATATGGTCAATTATATGGATGGTTTTCCTAATATTAAACCATCCTTACGTATGATATAAATTCTACCTAGTCATAGTGAATAATCCTCGTGATAACTTGATGGAGTCTTTTTCTAGTATTCTATTTGAGATTTTTACATCTATGTTCATTAAGAAGATTGGTCTATTGCAGTGATGGGCAAACTTTTTAAAGAGTGAGCCAAAGGAAAGGAAATGTTCATCTCTTAGTCTGTTTCTAAGGCAACTCTTTTTAAGTTTTATTGTATTGTATCCTACTCATTCTTTTAATCAGATTAGGAATAATGCCTTGGGGCTGGATAGAACATTTCAGTAGGCTGCATCTGGCCAGGTGGCGTAGTTTGCCCATCACTGATCTATAGTATTTTTTGTCTGTTTTTGGTCTGCCTGGCTTTGGAATCAATACTATATCTATGTCATAAAAGGAATTTAGTAAAACTCCTTATTTGCTTATTTTGTCAAATGGTTTGTATGGTATTTGGGGTTAGTTGTTCTTTAAATCTTTGATAGAAATCACTTATAAATCTATCTGGCCCTGGGGACTTTTCCTTGGGGAGTTCCTTAATGACTTGTTCAATTTCTTTTCCTGAGATTGGAATGTTTAATTATTCTATTTCCTTTTTTGTTAATCTAGGCAGTTTATATTTTTATAAATATTCACCAATTTCACCTAGATTGTCATATTTATTGCCATATAGTTGGGCGAAATAATTCTTAATAATTACTTTAATTTCCCCTTCATTAGAGATGAGGCTGACATTTTCATTTTTGATACAGTTAATTTGATTTTCTTCTTTCTTTTTTGTGATTAGATTAACCAATACTTTATATATTTTATTCATTTCATTTTTTTCAAAGTACCTGCTCATATTTTTTTTATTTGTTCAATACTTCTTTTACTTTCAACTTTATTAATTTCTCCCTTGACTTTTTTGAGGATTTCCAATTTGGTTTTTATGTTGGGATATTTAATTTGTTCTCTTTCTAGTTTTTTAAGTTGCATGCACAATTAATTGACCTCTTTCTCTGATTTGTGATAGATGCACTCAGGGATATAAACTTCCTTCTGTCTACTTCTTTGGCTGCATCCTATAGATTTTGATATGTTGTTTCCTCATTGTCATTTTCTTCAGTGAAATCAGTAATTGTTTCTTTGCTTTGTTTTTTGACCTGCTAGGATTTTTTTTTATCATTTATATGCTTAAACAATTTCAGTATTTTAAAGCACTCTCTGCATTTGACCCTCTGAATGTGATATACAAGATCCCATAAAATTAAAAACAAATAAACAAAAAAAACACCTCACTTGAAAGCCTGAATATTTTGATGAATTTTTTTGTTTAATTTTCCAAAATTTTCTTTCTGCACTACTTCATTCTTGAAATAAAAGGCCAATCATCAGGCTGTCACTTTATGATCTGAACAAACATTGATATATAGATTTACATCTACTATGTTGACCCACCAGTTTTGAAGAATTAGATTATTTTGTTTCCAATTAATTTTAAATTTGCCTTTCCATAAGCCCTTATTGATTATAATTTTATTGTATTATGGTATGAAAAATTTCATTTATCATTTCTGCTTTCCTACATATTTTTGCAATATTTTTATCCCCTAGTATGTGCCATGTGCTGCTGAAAAGAAGATATCTTCCTTTTTATCCTTCTTTATTTTTCTTCAGATATCTTTTAGCTTTAATTTTTCTAACATTTCATTCAGTCCCCTTACTTCTTTCTTATGTATTTTTGGTTCAATTTATCTAATTCTGATAGAAGAAGGTTGAAGTCCCCCCCACTCGTATGGTATTACTATCTATTTCCTCTGTAAGCTCCTTTAGTTACTTCTTTAGAAATCTGAATGCTATACCATTTTATATGTTAAGTACTGATATTTCTTCATTACTTAAACTGCATTTCATCAAGATGTAATTACCTTCCTTATTTCTTTTAATCAGATATATTTTTGCTTTAGCTTTTTCTGAGATGGTAATTGCTACTCCTGCCTTCTTTGTCTCAGTTACAACCCAATAAATTCTGTTCCACCCTCTTACCTTTATCCTGCGTGTGTCTATCTGCCTCAAGTGTGTTTCTTGTAGACAATATATGGTAGGATTCTGATTTTTAATCCATTCTGCTATCTGCTTCCTTTTTATGGGAGAGTTCATCCCATTTATATTCACAGTTATGATTATTGTCTGTGTATTCCTCTCCATTTTGACTTCCTCCTTTGATTCTGCCCTTTCTCTTATCCCGTTTATCCTCCCCTCAAACTTTTTGCTTTTAGTAAGTCTCCCCTCTTTTCCCTCCCTAATGATACTCCCTTTCCTGTCTCCTCCCTTCTTATTATTCCCATCTTACTCTAGTACCTTTTAAAAGACCTACCAACCTCTTCCTCCCTTGTATTGCTTCCCTCCCCACCAGTCCATTCATAACCATTCTACTTCTCTATAGGACACGATACAATTCTCTGCCCTAATAAATTTTACTGTTCTTACCTCTCTGAGCCAATTCCAATGAGCATAAGATTTAGGTATTATTGGTTACCAACCTCTTCCTCCCTTCCATTGTATTGATCTTCCCTATCTCCTTTTGTGTGCTTCTTTATAAAATATATATTTAGGCTATTTTACCTTTTTCCCATTTATCTTAGTATTATCCTCTTTTTATCCCTTGTTTTTAATTTTTTTTTGATATATCATCCTATATAGTTTATCACTATAACCTTTAGGTATGTTTCTTCTACTACCCCAATGATAATAATAATTTTCAAGAGTTACCAATATATCTTTTCATATAGAAATACAAATTATTTGAACTTATTGGGTCCATATTTTTTTCCTTTCTTAATTATCTCTTAATTGAATTCTTAATTACTTAATTAAGTGGTTCTCTTGAGTTCTATATTAAGGCATCAAATTTTCTGTTTAATCCAGTCTTTTCTTCAGAATCTTGGAAATCTATTTTACTAAATGACCATATTTTCCCCTGCAAGAATTTAGTCAATTTTGCTGGTTAGTTATGCTTGGTTATAGACCCAGTTCCCTTGCTTTCTGGAATATCATATTCCATGCCTTCTGGTTCTTCAGTGTAGATACAGCCAGGTCCTGTATAATCCTGACTATGCTCCATGATATCTGAATTGTTTCTTTTTAGCAGTTTCTGAAATCTTTTTCTTGGTTTAGACATTCCTGAACTTGGCTATAACATTCCTGAATATTGTCAACTGGGGATTTAATGCAGGAGATGATCTATGGATTCTTTCATTCTCTAATTTCTTGTTCAAGAATATCAGGAACGTTTTCTTTGATAATTTCCTGTAGGATGATGTTCAGGATTTGTCTTCTGTCATGATTTTCTGATAGTCAAATAATTCTTAAATTATCTCTCCTGGATCTATTTTCCAGATTTATTGTTTTATCAATGATGTGCTTCATATTTTCCTCAATTTTTTCATTCTGTTTTATAGATTTTTGCTGCCTTGTGAAGTCATTTGCTTCTAATTGTTGGATTCTAATTTTAAAGGCTAAATTTCATCCCTGACATTTTGAACTTCATTTTCCTTTGATCTATTTTTCCTTGTAAGTTATTATTTTTATCGTTTACCTTATTTGCCTCATTTTTAAGCTGGTCAATTCTGGCTTTCAAGGCACTATTTTCTTGTTTTAGTTCATGTTCCTCTATTTCCAGAGACCTATTTTGCTTTTTAAGTTCTTTTCCCAATTTTCTTCAACCTTTCTTAATTATTTTTTGAATTGTGTTTGTAGTTCTTCCAGTGCCTGTGTCTATTTCATTGGAGTTCCTAAGCTTCTTCTTGGTGTTCCTTTGTCTTCCTCTGTTCCATTTGTTTTTCACTCATTACCTGAATAGAAACTGTCGATTGTAATTTCTTTTTTCTTTTTCTGTTGTTTACTCATATTTTTTCCTTCCCCCCTCCTTATTGGCTGTATTCTTGCTCCTTTTTTTAATTGCTGGATCTGTGAGTTTGGGCTTTTCTGCCCTGAAGTGGCTTCTTCTCTGCTAAGCTGATTAACTGATTTAGGCTGATGGAGCTGACCAGTTGTATTAATGTGTCCTGTGGCCAGATCTTCCCCTGCTTTCAGCAGAGGCTGAGAATGAAAGTGAAAGTGTGGAGGCTGAAGGTAGTTAGTTACCCTAGGTCCTTCTCTCTACTACTTTCTGCCAGCTGCCTCCCTGCCAGTTGCCCTTCCATAACCCTGAGCTTCTCATGGTGGTACCAAGGTACTCTGTCACAGTTGCAGCCTTCACTCTGGAATCCTAGTCAGCTGGATTCCTACCTTGGTTTTCAGCTAAGTAGGTGGTGGAGGTATGTTGGATCTTTCCCTTTTACATGAGAATTTGATTTTATCTGTGTATCTTTCAGGTTGGATCAAGCAGGAGAGACCCATGTCTCAATCCTGCTGCCCAGCCTAGCTCTCAGTCCACTCTGCACCCTTGCTCCTCTGATTTTCTGCCAGTTCCTTGAGGCTGTGCCCATCTGTAGGCTTCTTATTTGCATTATTGATAAACTGGATTAAGCTAGTTGAACAGATCTGCAGAGTTGAATGTGCCACTAGGCCAAGATTTTCAGAGGCCAAGGCCCAATATGGAGGTGTGGTGGCTGAAGGCTGTGACCAGCCTATCCTCTTCTCTGCTTCTTTCATCTAGATGCCTCCTTGCCAGCTGTAGTCAGAGCCTGAACTCAGATCTCTTAGGACTTTAGTCAGTGAGCAAACGAGGCTTTAATAATGGTTGCTTCAGGTAGTTGTGGTTGCAAGGCACTCCATCTTGGTTGGAGCCCTTGCCCTGAGATCTCCCTGACCATCTTAGTCTCACCACAGTATGGGAAGGGCCCTGGGACCTTCATTTTTCTTTTTCTTACACCTGAGAATTTAATCTTCTCTGCATATTTTTTAAGTTGAATTGAGCAAGAGGGTCCCTCAGCTCTGTCTTCTTTTTGGATTTGGTTTTCTGTTCCCCTTGAAGCACTTTGTTTTTAATTGGCATGGGAGAATTTTCACAGGAAATCATCTTTTGCTGCTTCTAAGCCACCATCTTTGACTCAAGCCCTCCAATTAATTTTTTTTAATTTTAATTTTAATTTTTTAAACCTTTAACTTCTGTGTATTGACTTATAGGTGGAAGATTGGTAAGGGTAGGCAATGGGGGTCAAGTGACTTGCCCAGGGTCACACAGCTGGGAAGTGTTTGAGGCCAGATTTGAACCTAGGACCTTCTGTCTCTAGGCCTGGCTCTCAATCCACTGAACTACCCAGCTGCCCCTCTCCAATTAATTTTTAATTTGACTTTCAATGAACCCTTATTGATTATAATTTTTTGCATTATGATTTGAAAAGGTTGTATTCATTATTTTTGCTTTTATGCATTTAATTGTTAATTTTTATATCCTAGTTTATGGTCAGTTTTTGTTTACTTACCATGTGCTATGGAAAAGAAGGTATATTCCTTTTTATCCCAATTCAATTTTCTCCAGAGATTTATTAAATCTAAAGTTTCTGAAATTTCAGTTCCCTTCCTTTACTTCTTTCTTATTAATTTTTTGGTTTAATTTATCTAGTTCTGAAAGAGGAAGGTTTTACTGTCTATTTACTCCTATAGGTCTTTACTTTCTTCTTTAAAAATATGAGTGCTTTACCATTTGGTCCATATATGTTAATTACTTATGTAAATTTATTATACTGCCTTTTATCAATATATAATTACCTTCCTTATCTCTTTTAATCAGGTATAGTTTTGATTTAACTTTGGCTGAGATCATGATTGCTACTCCTGCTTGTCTTAATCAGTTGAATTCCAATAGATTCTGCTCCATCATCTTACTTTCATTTTCTGTCTACTAGCCTCAAATGTGTTTATTGCAAACAATATATTAGGATTCTTGTTTCAATCCACTCTGTTCTCCAATTTCATTTTATGGGTAAGTTCATCCTATTTATATTCATAGTTATGATTACCATCTGTGTATTCCCATCTTGTCTTTTTCACTGCTTTTAATCCTGTCTTTTCTCCTTTCACGTCCCTCCATACAAGTGTTTTGCTTTTATTCACTCTTTCCTATCTCCTTTCTTTATATTATCCCCCTTCCCACCACCAGTCTTCTTATTCCCTTCCTACTTCTCCATAGAGTTTTTTAATCACCCCAACTTTCTCCTACCTTTTATTACCCCCCTGCCAAAATCCACGTTTTTTATTATTCTTCTACTTCTCTACAGGATGACATGATTCTATAACTCAATGAATATGGTTGTTATTCCCTCTCTGAGTCAATTCCATTGAGAGTAAGGTTTAAGCATTGCCCATCACAATCCTCATCCCCTCCTCAACTATAATAGTTCCCCATACTTCCCTGCACCACTTTATATGATATAACTTATCCCTTTTACTTCTCTCTTCCCACTTATCTAAGTACAATCCTCTTTTTCACACCTTGTTTTTTTTGCATATCATCCTAAACAACTTAATATGACACCTTCTGTCTATACATACTTCTATCTATTATGATAATGAGAAAAAATTTGTTACAAATATCATCTTTCCATGTAAGAATACAAACAATTTGACCTTATTGAGTCCCTTAATTTTTTTTTTTGCCTTTTTTATTTACGTTTTTATGATTCTCTTGAATTTTTCCCTGGACATAAAATTTTCTTTTTATGTTTGGCCTTTTCTTCAGGAATGATTGGAAAACTTCTATTTTATTTAATGACAATATTTTCTACTGAAAGAAAACAGTCAGTTATGATGGGTAAATGATTCATAGTTGTAAACCCAGTTCCCTTGCCATCCAGAATATCATATTCTAAGCCTCCCAATCCTTCAATACAAAAGTTGCCAGATCTTATATAATCCTGACTGGAGCTTCATGATATTTCAATTGTTTCTTTCAATATGCTTGCAGTAATTTGTCCATGGTGTGGGAGCTCTTTAACTTAGCTGTAGCATTTCTGGGAGTTACCATTTGGAATTTTAATTGCAGAAGTGATATGTAGATTTTTTCAATTTCTATTTCACTCTTTTGTTCAAGAATATCAGGGGAGTTTTCTTTGATAATTTCTTGTAAGATGATGTCTGGGCTTTTTTTCATGACTTTTAGGTAATTCAATAATTCTTATATTATCTCTCCTAGATCTATTTTACAGGGCAGCTGTTTTTTCAATAAGATATTACGCATTTTTACTATTTTATAGTTCTTTTTATTTTGTTTTATTATTTCTTGATGTTTTGTGAAGTCATTAAGTTCTATTTGCCCAATCCTGGTTTTTTAAAATTTGGGTTTAGAGGGGGCAGCTGGGTAGTTCAGTGGATTGAGAGACAGGCCTAGAGATGGGAGGTCCTAGGTTCAAATCTGGCCTCAGACACTTCCCAGCTGTGTGACCCTGGGCAAGTCACTTGACCCCCCATAGCCCACCATTACCACTCTTCCACCTAGGAGCCAATACACAGAAGTTAAGGGTTTAAAAAATGTGCATTTAGAATATTTTTTCCATGATCACATGATACGCCTTCCTCCTCCCAAACTTCAAAACCTATTTCTATGTTATTCATATTTGCAGTAGAGTGGTCCTTTAACATCAAAACTCTAATCACAAATCTATAGCACTATGTGATGGATCATATATTTTTCTAATGCATTTCTGGTTCCATAGTTCTTTCTCTGGATGTGGATAGTGTTCTTTCTCCCAAGTTCCTCTGGATTGGCCTGGGTCATTGCATTGCTGCTAGTAGAAAAGACTATTACATTCAATTGTGCCATAATATATGTCTCTGTGTACAATGTTCTTCTGGTTCTCCTCCTTTCATTCTGTATCAGTTACTGGAAGTAGTTCCAGTTCACATGGAATTCCTCCATTTTTGAATTTTTTTTGGCACAATAATATTCCATCACCAACATATACCAGAATTTATTCATCCATTCCCCAATTGGTGAACACCCCCTCATTTTCCAGTTTTTTGCCACCACAATGAGTGTAATAATAAATATTTTTGTACAAGTCTTTTTCCTTATTATCTCCTTGGAGTACAAGCCCAGCAGTGGTATGGCTGGGTCAAAGGGTAGCCATTCATTTAAAGCCCTTTGCACATGAATCCAAATTGCCCTACAGAAAGGTTGGACCAATTTATAACTCTACCAGCAGTGTATTAGTATCCCAATTTTCCTATATCCCCACCAACATTTATCATTTTCCTTTGCTGGCATATTTGACAATCTGCTGTGGTACCTCAGAGTTGTTTTAATTTGCATTACTCTAATCAAGAGGGATTTAGAACACTTTTTCATGTGCTTATTGATAGTTTTGATTTACTCATGTGAAAACAGCCTATTCATGTCCCTTGACCATTTGTCAACTGGGAAAAAGCTTGATATTTTTGTACATTTGACTCGGTTCCTTATGTATTTAGGAAATTAAACTTTTTTCAGAGAGTTTTGTTATAAAAATGTTCTCCCAGTTTGTTACTTTCCTTATAATTTTGATTGCATTGATTTTGTTTGTACAAAATTTTTTATTTTGTTATAATCAAAGTCATTCATTTTACTTTTTGTAAGGTCTTCTCTCTCTTTCTTGGTCTTAATTTCCCTTCTTTCCCACAGATCTGACAGGTATACTAATCTATTTTCACCTAATTTATGATTTCACTCTTTATATTTGTCATTTTGTTTTGGTGACCACTGCTTTATAGTACAGTTTAAGATCTGGTACTGCTAGGCCTCCATTTTTCACATTTTTTTCATTATTTCCCTAGATATTCTTGATCTTTTGTTCTTCCAGATGAACTTTGCTATAATTTTTTCAAAATCTATAAAAAAGTTTTTTGGTAGTTTGATAGGTATGGCACTGAAAAAGTATATTAATTTGGGTAGGCTTGTCATTTATTTTTATATTAGCTTATCCTACCCAGGAGCAATCAATGTTTTTCCAATTGTTTAGATCAAGTTTTAATTGTGTGAAAAGTGTTTTGTAGTTGTGTTCATATCATTCCTGTGTTTGTCTTGGAAGATAGATTCCTCAATTTTTTATATTGTCTAGAGTTACATCATTCATTCATTTATTTATTAATTTTTTTTAGAATATTTTTCCATGGTTATATGATTTATATTCTTTTCTCTCTTCCCAACATCCCTCTTATCCCCCTCATAGCTGATGCACAATTCCACTGGTTTTTACATATATCATTGATCAAGATCTATTTCCATATTATTGATAGTTGCACTGGGGTGGTTGTTTAGAGTTTGCATCCCAAATCATATCCCCCTTAACCCATGTGTTCAAGCAGTTTTTCTTCTGTTTTTCTACTCCCACCATTCTTCCTCTGAAGGTGGATAGCATTCTTTCCCATAAGTCCCTCAGAATTGTCCTAGATCATAGCGTTGCTATTGGTAGAGAAGTCCACTATGTTATATTTTGTCACAGTGTATCAGTCTCTGTGTACAACGATCTCCTGTTTTTGCTCCTTTCATTCTGCATCAATTTCTGGAGGTCATTCCATTTCTCATGGAATTCCACTAGTTCATTATTCTTTTTAGCACAATAGTATTCCATCACCAGTATATACCACAATTTGTTCAGCCATTCCCCATTCAGAGGGCATCCCCTCATTTTCCAGTTTTTTGTCACCACAAAGAGTGCGACTATAAATAATTTTGTACAAGTCTTTTTCCTTATTATCTCTTTGGGGTATAAACCCAGTAGTGATATGGCTGGATCAAAGGGCAGGCAGTCTTTTAAAGCCCTTTGAGTATAGTTACAAATTGCCTTCCAGAATAGTTGGATGAATTCACAACCACACCATCAATGCATTAGTGTCCCAATTTTGCCCCATCCCTTCCAACATTTATTACTTTCCTTTGTTGTCATATTAGCCAATCTGCTAGGTGTGAGGTGGTACTTCAGATTTCTCTAATTATAAGAGATTTAGAACACTTTTCATATGCTTATTGATAGTTTGGATTTCTTCATCTAAAAAATGCCTATTCATGTCCTTTGCCCATTTATCAGTTAAGGAATGGCTTGCTTTTTTGTACAATTGATTTAGTTCTTCATAAATCTGAGTAATTAGACCTTTGTCAGATTTTTTGTTATAATGCTTTTTTTCCCAATTTGTTGTTTCCCTTCTGATTTTGGTTGCATTGGGTTTGTTTGTGCAAAACCTTTTTAATTTAACATAATCAAAATTATTCATTTTATATTTTGTGATATTCTCTATTTCTTCCTTGGTCTTAAAATATTTCCTTTCCATAGATCTGACAGTGACACTATTCTATGTTCATGAATTTACTTATAATTTCCTTCTTCATATTTAAGTCATTCACAGATTCTGAATTTATCGTGATGTAGGATGTGAGATGTTGATCTAAACCTAATCTCTCCCATATGGTTTTCCAACTTTTCCAGCAGTTTTTTTTGTCAAATACTGGGTTTTTATTCCCAAATCTCAGATCTTTGGGTTTATCATACACTATTTTGTTGAGGTCAATTACCTCAAGACTATTCCATTGAGCCACCCTTCTGTCTCTTATCCAGTAATAAATTATTTTGATGACCACTGCTTTATAATAGAGTTTAAGATCTGGTACTGCTAGATCACCTTCCTTCACATTTATTTTCTTTATTTGCCTTGATATTCTTGATCTTTTGTTCTTCCAAATGAACTTTATTATAGTTTTTTTCCTAATTCAGTAAAAAAGTTTCTTGGTAGTTTGAAAGGTATGACACTAAATAAGTAATTTAATTTATGTAGAATGGTCATTTTTATTATGTTAGCTCATCCCACCCATGATCAATTAATGCTTTTCCAATTGTTTAGACCTCATTTTAATTTTGTGGAAAGTGTTTTGTAGTTTTGTTGGTGTAATTCCCATGTTTGTCTTGGGAGATAGATTCCCAAGTATTTTATATTGTCTAGGGTGATTTTAAATGGAATTTCTCTAACTCTTGCTGCTGAGATTTATTGGAAATGTATAGAAATGCTGTTTATTTATGTGGGTTTATTTTGTACTCTACAACTTTACTAAAGTTGTTAATCATTTCCACTAGCCTTTTATTTGATTTTATGGGGTTCTTTAAGTATAGAATCATATCATCTGCAAAGAGTGAAAGCTTGGTTCCCTCATTGCCTATTTTAATCCCTCCAATCTCTTTTTCTTCTCTAATTGCTACTGCTAGCATTTTTAGTACAATATTGTACAAAAGAGGCGATAATGGGAATCCTTGCCTCACTCCTAATCTCATTGGTAAGGCTTCTAACTTATCCACATTGCAGATGATACTTGCTGATGGCATTAAATATATACTGTTCATGATTTGAGGAATGGCCCTTCTATTCCTATACTTTCTAGTGTTTTCAATAGGAATGGGTGTTGTATTTTGTCAAAGGCTTTTTCTGAATCAATTGAAGGAATCATGTGATTTCTGTTAGTTTAATTATTGATATGGTCAATTATGTGAGTGGTTTTCCTAATATTAAACTATCCTTGCATACCTGGTATTAATTTCATCTGATCGCCTGATCGTAGTGAATAATCCTTGTGATCACTTGCTGGAGTCTTTTTTCTAGTATTCTATTTAAGATTTTTGCATCTATACTCATTAAAGAGATTGGTCTATAGTTTTCTTCCTCTGTTTTTGCTCTGGCTGGCTTTGTAATCAGTTTGTGTCATAAAAGGAGTTTGTTAAAACTCTTTCATTTCTTGTTTTGTCAAATAGTTTGTATAGTATTGTGATTAGTTGTTCTTTATATGTTTGAATTAATATACTTATGAATCCATCTGGCCCTGGAGAATTTTCCTTCTTGTTTTTTAAGAATTCTATTTCTGGGGGCAGCTGGGTAGCTCAGTGGATTGAGAGTCAGGCCTAGAGATGGGAGGTCCTAGGTTCAAATCTGGGCTCAGACACTTCCCAGCTATGTGATCCTTGGCAAGTCACTTGATTCCCATTGCCTACCCTTACCACTATTCTGCCTTGGAGCCAATACACAGTATTGACTCCAAGATGGAAGGTAAGGGTTTAAAAAGAATTCTATTTCCTCTTTTGTTAATCTAGGCAATTTATATTTTTGTAAATATTCACTAATTTTACGTAGATTGTCTTATTTATTGCCATGTAACTGAGAAAAGTATTTCTTAATAATTGCCTTAATTTCCACTTCAGTAGAAGTGAGATTGCCCTTTCGTCTTTCATACTGTTAATTTGATTTTGTTCTTTCTTTTTAATATTAGATTAATTAGTACTTTTTTTCAAAGTAACAGCTCATAGTTTTAATTATTAGTTCAATAGTTCTTTTAATTTCAATTTGATTATTTCCTCCTTTAATTTTTAGAATTTCCAATTTAGTTTTTATCTGGGAATTCTTAATTTCTTCTTTTTCTAATTTTTTAATTTGCAAGTCTAATTCATTGATCTCTACCCTCTCTATTTTGTTGGTATAGACACTCAGAGTTATAAAATTTCCCCTGAGTATTGCTTTGGCCTTATCCCATAGGTTTTGGTATGATATCTCCTCATTGTCATTCTCTCTAATGAAGTCTTAAATTGTTTCTCTGATTATTTCTTTGAGCCACCTGTTTTGAAAAGTTAGATTATTTAGTTTCCATTATATTTAAATTTGTCTTTCCATGGATCCTTGTTAATTATAATTTTTTGCCATATTATGATCTGAAAAAATGGCATTTGTTATTTCTGCTTTTCTGCATTTGTTTGCAATATTTCTATGCCCTAGTACATGGTTGATCTTTGTATATGTATCCTGTGCTGCTAAGAAAAAGGTATATTACTTTTAATCTCTGTTCATTTTTTTCCAGATATCTATTAACTCTAATTTTTCTATCATTTCACTTACTTCCCTTACTTCTTTCTTATTTATTTTTGGTTTGATTAATCTAGTTCTGAAAGGGAATGGTTAAGATCTCCCACTAGTATGGTCTTACTATCTATTTCCTCCTTCAGCTCCTTAAATTTTTTCCTTTAGAAATCTAGATATGATACCATTTGGTGCATAAATGTTTAGTAATGGTATTACTTCATTACTTATAGTACCTTTTAGCAAAATGTAATTTCCTTCCTTATCTCTTTTATTCATATTAATTTCTACTTTGACTTTTTCTGGTATCATGATTGCTATTCTTGCTTTTTTTTTTTTACTTTAGAAGATGCATAATATATTCTGTGCCAGCCTTTTACTTTTAATCTGTGTGTGTCACCTTGCCTCAAATGTGTTTATTGTAAACACCATATAGTATGATTCTGGTTTTTAATCCATTCTGCTGCTTCCATTTAATGGGTGAGTTTATTCCATTCACATTAAGTGTTATGATTACTAACTGTGTATTGACCTTCATTGTTTTATCCCCTTTGGATCCTGCTCTATTCCCTTTCACTCTATTCTTCCTCACCAGTACTTTGTTTTTTGTCACCCCCCCCCAGTTTCCCATCTCTTCAGTTACCCTTCTGCTTCCCTTGTCTTGTTCTCCTTCTACTTCTTCATAAGGTAAGATAGAATTCTATGCCCCAAGGAGTATACTCATTTTTCCTTCTCTCAGCCAGTTACAAAGAGAGTATAATTTAAGCATTGCCTGTCACCACCCTTATCCTCCCCTCTCTGTATTGATTTTTCTCACCTCTTTATGTTATATAATTTATCTCATTCTTTCTCTCCCCTTTTTTCTCAGTACAACCCTCTCAGCCCTTGATTGATTTTTGCATGTGATTAATATGCATACATATCATATCATTTGTACATATCATTCCATATCATAACATTTACATTATACATCATATATCATCCTATATCATCATATTATCATAATCAGTTTACTTTTCCACTTTCTTCCAGAGTAAATTCTTTCTATCTTTTCTACTACTGAGAGTAATTTTTGAGAATTATAGAAATCCTCTTTCTGTGTAGACCTATAGACATTTTTACCTTAATGAGTCCCTTAAATTTTTTCTTTCTTATTTACCTTTCTGAGCTTCTATTGGATCACATATTTGGCCTTCACACTTTTTTATTAGGTCTGGCTTCTTCCTCAGGAATGCTTGGAAATCTCCTATCTTATTGCATTACTACTTTTTCCCTGAAAGAGTTGTGTCATTTGGAATGGTCATAAGCCCTGGGAGACTACAACTCCCAGGACTCTCTCTGCTAAGACTTCCCCTGACAACTCCCAATTCCTTTGTGGGAGGTGTCAGGGAAAGTATAAAAGGGAAAGTTTGGTGCCTTTTATCTCTCTTTATCCTGAGTTCTCTACCCTGGAGCTCTCTAGACCTTGGAAGCACTCTCTATCTTGGAAGTTCTGCTCTCTACCTTGAGACCCTGATCTCTCTCGGTGCCTTTTTCCCTTTCTTCCTACTTCCTAGTTTTCCTTAGATCTTCCCTTTCCTAACTAAAATAAAACCTAGCTATTCAAACCCTATAGTTGCTCTCTGATCATTCATTAGGGGCTCTGGTCAATTTCCTCTGCCAGGGCCTGGGAAGCTACCTTCCTTTCCCTTCCTCTACCTTCCTCTCTCCTTTTTCCCATTCCTCCTTCCTCTCCTACCTTCCTCTTCCTACTGTCCTCTTCCTACCTTCCTCCCTTCACTTTCATTCCCTCCCACAGAGTATACTCACTGTTGATGGATAGGTGACTGGGTTGTAAAACCAAATCTTTCACCATTCTGAATATCGTATTCCGTGCCTTCAGATCCTTCAATGTAGAAGCTGCTAAATCCTGAGTGACCCTGATTGTAGCTCCATAGTATTTGAATCCTTTCTTTTTGGCTGCTTGAAGTACTTTTTCCTTCGGCTTGATGGCTCTTGAATTTGGCTATCGCATTCCTGCAAGTTGTCATTTGAGGATTTCTTTCTAGAGGTTACCTGTGAATTCTTTCAATTTCAATTTTATTTTCTTGTTCAAGGATCTCTGGGTAGTTATATTTGGTAATTTCTTGAAATATGATATCCCAGGTTTTTTTCTTCATCATGTCTTTCAGGTAATTTAATAATTCTCAGATTGTCTCTCCTAGATATTTTCTAGTTCAGTCATTTTTTCAAAAAGATATTTCATGTTTTCCACTGTTTTTTTATTCATTCTTTTGATCCTGCTTAATTGTTTCTTGATTTCTCATGAAATCATTAGTTTCTGGATGATCAATTCTGATTTTTAAGATCTGGTTTTCCTCTTTCAGTTTTTGGTTATTCTTTTTCAACTGGCCCATTTCTTCTTGTATCTCTTTCAATTCTCTTCCCCACTTTTCTTCTACCTCTAATAATTGGTTTTGAAATCTGTTTTTAACTTTTCCAGAATCTGTGTCCAATCCATATTTTTCTTTTGGACCTTGGGCATGCTTGCTTTGCTTTCACTAGCCCCTTCTAAGTCTGTACCCTACTCTTTGTCTCCATTAAAAGACTTTAAGGTTAGATGCCTTTTTGATTGTTTGCCAATTTTTCCTATCTAATAATAGGTAGACTCTGTTTTCTGTGAATTTGGGGTACCCTCTTAAACTTCAGCCCTTCCTTGATTCTCTTTTTGGCTTATTTTCTGGGTTACTACTAGTTTACTAAGGGGCAGCTGAGTGGCTCAGTGGATTGAGAGCCAGGCCTAGAGACTGGAGGTCCTAGGTTCAAGTCTGGCCTCGGACACTCCCAGCTGTGTGACCTTGGGCAAGTCACTTGACCCCTACTGCCCACCCTTACCACTCCTGGGCCAAGGATGGTCTCCGGATGAAAAAAAAAGGAGGAGGGTTGGGCGTGGCGCTAGCAACCCCACCCTGTAAAAACTACATCTGCTAAAGAAACTGCAACCTAAATTAGGGGCAGCTGGGCTAGCTCAGTGGATCCAGAGCCAGGCCTAGAGATGAAAGATCCTAGGTTCAAGTCCGGGCTCAGACACTTCCCAGCTGGGTGACCCTGAGTGACTGTGTGTCCCATTGCCTACTGGTTGTGGCCCTATGCTCTTAGAATGGAGTCCCAGGATAAAAAAAACAAAACAAAAAAAAAACCAAAAAAAAACAACAACTAGTTTACCAGATGGTCTGATGGCTGAGAGCTCTGAGAGACCCCTCCCCTTACTGATTAAATTGGCCCTTGAGATACTGATATCTTAAAAGACTTTCCTCAGGCTTAGGTGTAAACTCTTGATCCTAATCTGAACTTGATCAGGTCAGGTGCTGATCAGATTCAATCCCCAGGCTAAGGTTCTCCTTCTTTGGTGTCAAGGTGTTCTTGATTATGAGGTATTTCTTTTGCTATTTGCTCATTTTACCAACCTTATTTTTTCCTGTGTACTGGGAGTTCTGAAAACTTGATTGCCCTGCCCTGGAGCTCCACCCTTAGTTTGGGGCACAGCTATCCTGAGGAGGCTCCTGCTAATAACTGGGTCCTTACTACAAACCATGGATTATGTCCTCATCCTGAGCCCAGACTGGGATTCCCAGCATTGCCCTGGACCCAGGTGGATTGTCCCCTTTCAGCCCAGATTGCCTTTGGCTGGACTCTGGACTTCTTCACAATTTTGCAATTTCAAAGGGTGTCAGCTGGCTTGAACCTCTATTTATCTGGCAGGATCTTAGGGTCTGACCCAGCCTGAGTTTAAGTACAGAACCTGTGAGAGCAGATTGTGGGATATGGAGGTGTGCTTGCTCTTGGCTTGCTTTTCTCTCTCTGCTATGCTTCCTGCTAGCTCCACTCCCCTCTCATCCCAGTTCCCTAGATGATCTCTGCCTACCTTTTACATTTTACTTTTTTTGAAGTTTGTTTCCCTTTGTCTATTTGTTGGTTCTTTCAATCCTATATCGATATTTTACTCTTGGTTGGAAAGAATTTCTGTGGGGAAATGGTGCTGCCCTAGTTACTCCTCCATATTGGCTCTCCCCAATCCTGATTTTTAAAGAATAATTTTCTTCTTTGACCTTTTGATCCTCCTTTTCCATGTGTTCCATTCTATTTTTCATGGGTCTCTTCTTGGAAAATTTGTGCCTCTTTTTCCACTTGATCAATTTTACTTTTTCAAATATTTTCTTTTTCATTAATTTTATTTCTTTTTCCCATTTTCTTCTATCTCTCTGATTTTTTTTATCCTTTTTCGAATTCTTCCAATTCCTCACATGAAGTCCTATTTTTCCTTGGAGTTTTGCAAATGGTTTCCTTGTTCTCAACATCCGTATTTAATTTGTGCCTTGCTCTTTGTCTCCATAGAAATGTTCTATTCTGAGGTATTTCTTTTGCTCTTTGCTCATTTTACCAGCCTTATTTTTTCCTGTGGACTGGAAGTTCTGAAAACTACTTCTTTCTTCTCTGCTAATGACTTGCTGAGTCAGCACTCTGAGCTATTACCCTGGGACTAGAGTCCTCACCACAGGCTTGATAGGGTCAAGCACTATGAACTTTGGGTCTTCACTTAGGATTGATATCAGGAGTTGGGACTTAAAGAGGTGGGTGTGGCATGCTCTACTTTGAATTAAGTAGGATCCCATTATCTCAAAGTTAGCCTATGATCAGGATCAGAACCTGGAGCAATAGGTGGTGGATGATTGGGTTATTTTACTTCTGGTTCCCCCTTTTCTGGGGAAAATTGAGTCTCTCTGCCTATCTTTCATATTTTTTTCTGCAGAAGAGTCCCCTCATTCCATCTTGTTGTTGGTTTTGTAACTTCTGTCATCCAGAGGCACTATTTTAAGATTGGTTTGGGAAGATTCTCACAGGGATTCCAGTTTTTGCAGCTACTAAGCTAAAATCTTAGTTTCACCCCTACAAAGATAAATATAAAAGGGAAATCTTTTTTTTAACTCTTACCTTCCATCTTGGAATCAATACTATGTATTGGTTCTAAGGAAGAAGAGCACTAAGGGCTAGGCAATGGGGGTTAAGTGACTTTCCCAGGTTCACACAGTTAGGAAGTGTCTGAGGCCAGATTTGAACCTAAGACCTCCCACCTTTAGGCCTGGCTCTCAATCCACTGAGCCACCCAGCTGCTCCCTAAAAGAGAAATCTTAAGGAACTAAATAAGGTTATTCTGTTGGTGGAATTGTGAAATATTCTAACCATTCTGGTAAACAACTTGGGAATATGTCCAATGAACTTCATAACTGAATATCTTTTAAAATATTAATACCATTACTATGTCCATATCCCCAAAAGAGCAATGCATTAGAAAAAGGATGTATATATACAAAATATTTTTAGCAGCTATTTTTATGTTAGAATTTGTAATTGGAATTCTGGGATTATGGTAGACCTGGAAATTTCATATCACCTTCTCTTTGCTTGGGGAAGGGGTTGTGAGAGAGGAAGATAAGTCAATAATCACAGTTTAAAAAAAGAAAAGAATGTTAGAAATGAATAAATAATAGAAATAAAAAATGCAGAGCAAATGGGAAAATATCATACCTGAATGCTTTCCTTGCTTTCTTTGAAAAAGAATAATTCAGTCACCTCTAGACTTAAGATTTAATGGAATACTTTGACATCTTAAACTTGAGTCCTATTCAAAATAACTATGATCTGCTCATGTGACTCTCTTGATTTCATTTCATTTCAATTCAGTTAAAATCTATTTAAAGTGCCAACTACATGCCTGGAATTATACTAAGCACTCGGAGTATAAATGAGAAAAATAACAATCTTTGCCCTCAAGAAGTTTATATTGGGAAGAACATTCTTTTGGGGAGAAGCTATGTTTGGGGAAGACAAAGCAGATAACAGAAATTGAAAAAGTCTGAGGGGTACCAGATCGTCCACAGGCTGATGAAGTTCCATTGGGTTGAAATCAAGAAAGGTGGGTAATGGAAAATGAAGAGTTATCTGGAAGTTCAGTCAGGAAGTTTAGAACTTATTGTTTGATCTTCAAGCCCTCAAATCAGAGGGGAGAGACAACTAAGGGAGATAAGAAGATGTCAAATAGAAAGACTCAGTCAATGTGCTTGGTGACATTTCAAGGGATTAGCTTAACATGTGGGAGGCATGGTGCTCTGTGGATTTCAAAGCAAGTAGAGTAGCTGATGAAAACTGGAGTTTCCTAGTATACTGAACTCTATCTCCCTCTCTTCTCTTCTGAATCAGATTAAAAATATCCCAAACTCTAATTGGTCATGCTGCTAACATTTCACGAAATTCCTCTTATGGATCCTGGTGATCATTCTCATATCATTTCATGAGATTCTTTTCCACCTATGGAACTTCGAACTTCTTCAAGCATTTTTTTGTGTCCTAGACATATTTGAATTGCCTTTATGAATACCTGAATTAATTGATTTCAATTTTGTCAGCACAGCAAAGAAGGCAGGCAGCTAAGCTGAGCAAAACTTCAGCTCTGATGAATAGAATAATTCTCTCTCTTATGAACAGTATACAGAAGTAAAGAAGCAGGTTTTTCACTGCTGGGGTTTGAAAAAAAGCTTCCATGACATTGTTTGTTCAAAGCATTATAATGTTAGAAGAGAATTATAGGGAACAGGTAGAACTTCAACACAGAAAACAGAATGGCTTTGAACATATGTTCCCTAAGGATGATCTGATAAATCTGAACCATACTGCCAAATTGTCTAAAGGGATTTGACTGATATTTATACAGATTAAAAAAAAACAAACCCAAAACATCAGTTCTGGTATTCTTGACATGTCTGATCACTTCACTCAAGCCTTGGAATTGTCAAGGACCCATAATGAGAGCTACTAATATCTTTCTGCCAAATTGGCACTTATATGGTACTCATATCCATTTCATATCAGTTCCTTTGTACTGACCTTCCCCATGTTTGGAGTATACTCCCTCCTCAATTTCATTTCATATTGGAAGTGCACAAGAGCACTCAAATGATCTGGCATCACATAAGAGAAAATTCAAGGTTCAACAGATGGGATTATTATCTCTGGAGTACTCTAGGATTAACCCCACCTCTGTTCTCTCTCTCCATACACCCATATTTCATTAGGCATTTGTTAAACATCTCCTATTAACCAGGTAAAGCCAAAGCTAAAACAACCCCTGCTCTCAAAGAGCTTATATTCTATAATAAAAAACTGAGTCCACATAAAATTATTTACAAAAGAAGTTTATGTATAACATATTAACTATAGTATATTTTTGAAAATGTATTTGCTTCTGAGGAAATCAAGAAAGAGATAATTATGATGAGATCATGATAATGATGATAAAATAATTGCATTTATATATCTCTTTAATGTTTGAAAAGTGTTCCAAATAGCTCATCTGATATTCAACAAAACCATTTCTTGTGGGTATTTTTATTTCTATTTAATCAGCAAATCAAGTGTCAGTTGTGTCTTGCTGAAGTTTCCTTAGATATTAAGTGTTTGAGATAGGATTTGAATACTCTCTACATCCAGAGTCTTTATGTAGGAAGGATTTTATAGTAAAGCTCAAAACTGAATGGAGACTTCTGGGACATACCGTGCATAATATTTAATTTGTCCTTTAATCATACGCTATTTAGTAACCATTTCTTCTCACGAAGTTGCATAATAATTGCTTAGGAATCTAAAACTGACTTTGGCAGATCATTGTTTTTATCAAAAGTGATATTTACATAGTGAGTAAACTATGTAGATTCATAGGCTCATAGAATCATAGATTTTGAACTTAAAGGATCTCACAGACTATTCTAAGATACTCATTTTACAGATGTGGCTGGAACTGAGACTCGGGGACATTAAATGATTTGCCCAAGGTCACACAGATAGTAAGAATGAAAGTCATATCTGGAACCTTGATCTTCTGAATTCATACCAAACATTCTTATTACTTTATTGTAATGCTTTATCTCATTTGAGTCTCACAGGTCTTTTAGTCAGGAACTAAAGGTCTTATTATTCCTTTTTTAAAAAACAGAAAAATGGAAGCTCAAAGAGGTTATCTGAGTTGTCTAGTGGTATACATCTCATAACTTTCAGGAGGGAATTATAAACACATGATTTTCTGTATCTAGGTTTAACACTCCACTATATCTAGGTTGTTTCTAGAGAAGGAAAGGGAAGGAAATAAGCATTTACTTAGTGTCTATTCTGTGACAGACACTGTGCTAAGAGCTTTTTACAAATATTATCTCATTTGATCTCTGCTAAAATCTATGTGTCCTGGAGAACACAGCTCATTATTAGCATTTTTCCTTAGCATTTTCTTTTAGTGTTAAAATCTGGAGGTCTTGAAAGGTGGGAAAATTGGTACAATTTATCTAGCAACTGAATGTACCTGTGACTTAAAGGCACTTAATACCATAACATAGCATAATGACAGAACAGAATTTGTCCATCTTACTTTTCTTCTAGAGCTCTCTACCCTCTTGCTACCGTGTAGCCTTCAGGGTATATGCTTACTTTCTTAATGGGGTTAGTTATCTCCTTATCCAATTGAGCTCCATTTGAGAGCACACTATCTATGCCACAATTCAGTTATGGCTTTTTGTTCTGGGCATTGATGGCAATTTGAGGGTGCTTATGGGGTCCAGTGGGTTCAGGCTTACATGTCAACCATGCCTTATTCAGATAAATTGTTAGTCCATACTGCTCTGAAGATTGTATAAAGAAATTGGGAGTGCCTGAATTGCCTCCTTAATGATCCTCCAAGGTCTTGTCATCAGTAGATATGTCATCTATGATATCTATGACCTTAAGGGAACTTAAGACCGATAAATGATGACAATAAACACTGATCACTTCCATGCACAAATGAGTAAAGTCAAAGAATAATAAGACTGCAAGTAACTTAAAAGTTCGTCTTGCTCATTCCCTTGCATTCAAGCAGAGCTTCACTTTAATGATCATGTAAAAATATACACATACACATATATGTATATCTATACATACATATAAGCATATTATATAAACTTATATCAATATATATTTATATACTTATATTTGTGCATTACTGCATACACAAAAGATTCAATATATCTTTTGGTAACTCACTCCAATAAGATTTTGTATGACTGCAATCTAAAGCCATGATTTATATTGATGAATCCAATCATGAAGAAGGTTTCATAGGGTCATATAACTTGGAAAGAGCCTTAGATGTGTTATAATTCAATGGTGCTGAACTTCCAACTTTCTGCAAGTACAGTCCAATTCAGCTCAAAATGTAACTGCGGAATGTTGAAAAAATAAAAATGCAATACAGCACAGAAAATGTTAATTTGTGTTTTCTTAAGTCAACATGTGGCCTATAGGTATCTGTATCTATTTGGGCCTCATATTGCTGATGGGTCAGACATCTTTACTTTATATTAGAAGAGATTATAGAAATTGAGAGATTTTTCTAAGATCACAGAAATAAGCATAGGAATCAGGATTTGACCACAGATCTTAAAAGGTCAAAGTCAATATGTGGCTTTCAGGCTTTGCAGATTAATTGATAAGCTAAAATACTAAGAAATAATATAAATTAATAGCTTATTAATTAATTCAACAAATAATGAATAAATATCTACCATGAATAAGGTCCTTTGCTAAGTATAGAGTATCAGACAAGAATAAGCAAAATAAAGTCCCTTCCTTCAAGGAATTTATAATCTAAAACTAAATAAAGGTATTGTAACTAATTCAAATCAATTCAATAAATATTTATTGAATACCTAATATGTGTAAGAAACTAATATGTAGAGTAGTTGATAGGGATCAAGTATCAAAGCCTGGGAGATCTAGCATCAAGTCTAGCCTTTTACACATCTTTACTCTGTGATCATAGGCAAGTTGATTAACCAGTCATTGTTCTAAATAGGAACCTAAGACTTTAAGTTACAGAGAGAGGATGCTGACCTACATGGGTAGAGAGGGGTTGTTCTCTGAGATCTCATGCCTCAGCTCTTTTCTAATCCTGGAGCTTCCCTCAGCACCTAAAACCTTTTCATTCTGGCTCATGTCTCTACCAAACTATTCCCCTTTGTCCTGCTGCTGAACTCCCTTTGAAGGCTTGTCAGACCTATTAGAATGTAAAATCCCTGATGGCAGCAACTGTGTTTCTTAATGCTTGTATATGTATCATCTGAGCTTAATTCAGTGACTGGAATATAGTAAGTGATTAATAAATGCTTTTTGCTTATAATGCCTAATGTCTAATACCTCACATCAAAATAAGGCATAAATATTTATTAGAGTTATAATCTTGGAGTTCATAGGAGGAGAGATCAATGAAGATTTCAGCAAGGAGATAGTATTTGAGCTGAACCTATAAGAATGGTTAGAATTTTAAAAAGATTTTCTAGAGAAGGAAGGATTATTCCAGTTACAGAACAAATAATAAGACCTAAAGCAAGATATAAAGTTGAGAGATGGTCAATAGTGTAATTTGGCTGAAGTGTAGTCTATATGAATGAGATTTTTATGAGAAAGGTGAATCAGGGGCAGCTGGGTAGCTCAGTGGAGTGAGAGTCAGGCCTAGAGACAGGAGGTCCTAGGTTCAAACCCGGCCTCAGCCTCTTCCCAGCTGTGTGACCCTGGGCAAGTCACTTGACCCCCATTGCCCACCCTTACCACTCATCCATCTATGAGACAATACACCGAAGTTAAGGGTTAAAAAAAAAGGTGAATCAGAATCATATTTTTAAAAGTCAAAGATACAGTCTTTGAATTTTATCTAAAAGGCAAGGGACTGACCACACATGTTAAAACCAGTGGAAATGTGAATTATCTACGGCGGTGTGTGTGTGTGTGTGTTATAGGGCGAAGGGTAAAAAAAAACCATGAATTATGTAAACATGGAAAATTTTTCTAAAAATAAAAAATTATAAAAAAAGGCAGGAGCAATCATGTCTGACAAAGTTGAATCATAGAAGTGAGGTGAAATCTGGTAGTGGCTTGACCATGACAATAGGGAATAATAAAAACAAGGTAATTGCTAGAGATTTTATAGAGATGGAATTGAAAACACTCAATACTTGATTAGATATAAGATATAAGGGAGAGGGAAGAGTTAAAGGGCATTCCAGATTTTCTGGTATACATAACTTGAAAGATAATGGGGTATTAACAAAGGGCAGGTAGTAAGAGGAGAAAATCACCTAGTTAGTGTTATGTTCTATCCTAACATCTAGGATCTGCCCCACAATGTGGGGCAAATTACTCAACTCTTCTTACTTGCTAACATCTTATATAAAATTAGGAAATTGAATAAAGTGTAGTTTAAGTATTCTTTGTCCTCTAAAACTTCATTTTTCATAACACATGACCTGTGATCAACCATAGAACATAGCTGTAGGAAACAATTTTAACATAATAGGCAAGTCCTACTAGGAACAATATGATTTAAGGACTATCTCTAATTTTTTTTAGCTGGAAATTATTACATGGAAAATCCAATCAATCTAGTCCACAATGACACCATATTTTTTCTTTTTTATGATTTTTTTTTATTTTTTAGAAAAAAATTTCCCATGGTTACTGATTCATGTTCTTGATCTCTCTCCCCCCAATTCCTGACACCCCAGTAGCAGACACACATTTCCACTGGTTCCTTCCAGTGTCAGTGATCAAGACCTATTTCCATATTATTGATAATTGTTCTAGGGTGGTCATTAAGAGTCTACATCCTAATCATGTCCACATTAACTCATGTATTCAAGCAGTTGATTTTCTTCTGTGTTTTCACTCCTGTAGTTCTTCCTCTGAATGTGGGTAGCATTCTTTTCCAAAAATCCCTCAAAATTGTCCTGGGTCATTGCATTGCTGCTAGTACAGAAGTCCATTATATTTGATTTTATCATAATATATCAGTCTCGGTGTATAATGTTCTACCAGTTCCACTCCTTTCACTCTGCAGCAATTCCTGGAAGTCATTCCTGTTCACATGGAATTCCTCCAATTTATTATTCCTTTGAGCACAATAGTATTCCATCACCAACAGATACTATAATTTGTTCAGCCATTACCCAATTGAAGGGTATACCTTTGTTTTCCAGTTTTTTTGCCACCACAAAGAGTGTGGCTATAATTATTTTTTACATGGAATGGTATGGCTGGAACAAAGGGCAGGCATTCTTTTAGCATTCTTTGGGCATAGTTCCAAATTGCCATCCAGAATGGTTGAATGAATTCACAACTCCACCAGCAATGCATTGATGTCCCAATTTGGCCACAACCCCTCCAACATTCATTACTCTCCCCAGCTGTCATTTTATCCAATCTGCTGGATATGAGGTGGTATCTCAGAATTGTTTTGATTTACATTTCTCTAATTATTAGAGATTTAGAACAGTTTAATCTGGGGATTTTTAATTTGCTCACTTTCTAATTTTTTAAGTTGCATGCCCAATTCATTAATCTTTGCCCTCCTTAATTTGTTAATATAAGCACTCAAGGATGTAAATTTCCCCCTGAGTACTGCTTTAGCTGCATCCCACAGAGTTTGGTAGGATGTCTCATCATTGTCATTCTCTTCAATGAAATTGTTGATTGTTTCTATGATTTCTTCTTTAACTGAATGGTTTTGGAGAATCATATTATTTAATTTCCAATTAGTTTTTCATTTGCCTGTCCAGGTGCCCTTACTAATTATTATTTTTATTGCATTATGATCTGACATTTATTATTTCTACTCTTTTGCATTTGTTTGCAATGTTTCTATGTCCTATTACATGGTCAAACTTTGTGAATGTACCATATGCAGCTGAAAAGAAGGTATATTCCTTTTTGTCCCTATTCATTTTTCTCCACATACCTATTAAATCTAATTTTTCTAGGGCTTCATTCACCTCTCCTACCTCTTTCTTATTTATTTTTTGGTTTGATTTATCTAGATCTGAAAGAGGAATATTTAGATCTCCCACTAGTATAGTTTACAATCTATTTCCTTCTTGAGTTCTGCTAGTTTCTCCTTTATGAATTTGGATGTGATGCCATTTGGTGCATACATATTGAGCACTGTTTTTTCTTCATTGTCTATACTGCCTTTTTTTAAACCCTTGTACTTCAGTGTATTGTCTCATAGGTGGAAGATTGGTAAGGGTGGGCAATGGGGGTCAAGTGACTTGCCCCGGGTCACACAGCTGGGAAGTGGCTGAGGCCGGGTTTGAAGTCTATACTGCCTTTTATCAGGATGTTATTGCCTTCCCTGTCTCTTTTAATCATATTTATTTTTACTTTGGCTTTGTCAGAAATCATGATCTCCACTCCTGCCTTCTTTTTCTCATTTGAAACCCAAAATATTTTGCTCTAGCCCTTTATCTTAAATCTGTGTATGTTCACACACCTCATATGTTTTTCTTGTAGACAACATATAGTAGGCTTTTGTTTTTTTCTAATCCACTCTGCTATTTGCTTTCCTTTCATGGGCAAATTCATCCCATTTACATTCAGAGTTTTAATTATCAGTTGTGTAATCCCCATCATTTTGGTATCCTCTCTTAGTTCTACCCCTTCTTCTTAGGCTATTTCCTTTTAACCAGTGATTTTTTTTAAACCAGTAACCCATGTCCCCTCCCTTGATTTACTACTCTTTCTACTCCCTCCCTTATTATTCCCCTCTTTTTATTTTTAAGGCCTAATGAATTCCCTCCCCCTCCCCCTTCTCCTTCCCTCCATTTTTTGACCCCCCCACCCACTCCCCTGCTTTCCTTGGCTTATCCTTTCTGACTTTCTCAGTACAGTTAGATAGAGTTCTATATGTCAATGGATATATACTCTTCCCTCTCAGGGTTAATTCCACTAAGAGTAAGGTTTAAATATTATCTCTTAATGCTCTCTTCCTCTCCTTCTTATAATAGTATTTTCCCCTCCCATTCCCATGCCCTCTTTGTGTGTAAGAGAATATCCTATTTTTCTTATTTATTCAAGTTTCTCTTGGTGTCATCTACTATTCACCCCCCTCTTTCCCACCCACCCCCATATCATCTTAGACCATATAATACTCCAACCTCTCCCTGTGAATAATTCTTCTAATTACTATAATAGTGGATACTATAATATTGAATAGAGTTCACTACAGAGAATTACACATAACATTTCTCCACATAGGAATAAAAATTAGATTTTATTAAGGCCCTTAAAGAGGCAAATTTAAAAACTAAGGGTTTTCTTTCTTTCCCCTCTGTTTCTTATTTACCTTTTCATATTTCTCTTGATTTTTGTGGTTGGATATCAAACTTTCCATTTAGTCCTGGTCTTTTCTGTGCAAATACTTGGAAATCTTCTATCTTGTTGAATGTCCATACTTTCCCTGGAAGTATATAGTCAGTTTTGATGCATAGGTGATCCTCTGTTGTAGACTCAGTTTTCTTGCCTTTCTGAATATCATATTCCAAGCCTTTCAGTCTTGTAGTATGGAAGCTGCCAGATCCTGTGTGATCCTGATTGGTTCTCCTTGATATCTGAATTATCTCTTTCTGGCTTCTTGTAAGATTTTTTTCTTTTACTTGGAAGCTCTTGAATTTGGCTATTATATTCCTGAGGGTTGTCTTTTCAGGGTTTAGTGTAGAGGGTGATCTATGGGTCCTTTCAATATCTATATTGCCCTCTTGTAGAACTTCAGGGCAGTTTTGCTGAATAATTTCTTTTATTATGGAGTCCAAATTTCTGTTAACTTCTGCTTTTTCAGGAAGACCAATGATTCTCAAATTGTCTCTTCTAGATCTGTTTTCTTAATCTGTCAGTTTCTCATTGAGATATTTCATCTTTCCTTCTATTTTATCAGTCTTTTGACTTTGTTTTATTTGTTCTTGTTGTCTTGAGAGATAATTGGCTTCTACTTGCCCAATTCTTGTCTTTAGAGACTGATTTTCTGCTCTAATCTTTTAATTTTCCTTTTCGATTTGTTCTATCCAGTTTTCAAACTGTTTGATTTTGGTCTCCCATCTGCTTAATTCTTCTGATTTGGGGGCATCTTTTTCAAATTGCCAAATTGTAGCCTTTAAAGACTGGTTTTAGGCTGTAATCTTTTGGTTTTTCTTTTCAATTTGGTCTGTTTGGTTCTTCAAGGCTTCTCGCTGGTCATTTCTGGTCTTCAATTTGCTTATCAACTCATTTGATTTTGGAGCCTCACTTTTCAATTGTGAAATTCTGCTTTTTAAACTGTTATTTTCTTGCCAGATCTCTTCCATCTTTCTCATAATCTCAGATTAGAACTCTTAAAGAGCTTGTGACCAGTTTTCATTTTTTGGGGAAGATTTGGATATGATTACTTGTTTGTTCTCCTCTGCCGTTTGCTCTGTAGTCTGGATTTTTTCCGTGTAGAAGTTGTCAAATGTTAAAGATTTGTTCTTGATCTTTCTCTTCTGGGGTTCTTGTTTCTATCTTGCCATTGTTAGCCCAGTGCTCTCACAGCTTTATCCTCATGCCCAGGGTCTGTCTGCATCTCTTTAGGTTCCTGAGGTCTCAGGTCTAGTTGTTCTCAGGGTCAGGCCTCCTGGTGGTCCCCTTTCTTGTTCCTCTGCCTGAAGCTCCTTTAACAGTCTCAGGCTGCTGCTTCCATAGTCATGCACCCCTCTGCACTGGGTCCCCACCCAATGTCTGTGCCTGCACTCGGGATCTACGTCTGCACCTGATTCTGAGCCTGCTCTCAAGGTCTGTGTTCAAAGTCCATGCTTTCTTTAGCCTCTTGGTGTCTTAAGTCTTGCTGCTCTTAGGAGCAGGTCCTGGTGATGCCAGGTAGCTTTCAAGGACTTAGTGGATGTCCCAAACTTGCTCTAACTCTTGTGCCCTGGCTTTGGCCCTGTAGGTGGTGGTGGGTGGGGGAGGGCATTGCTCAGCTCACGATTTAGTGAAAGCTATTTCATTCCATTATAGCATGGAAATGCCCTGATCCCATGTACATTCAATGCTGTGCCCTGTTGTGGGGTCCCTTTGTTCATCTGGATTTGTTTTTATGTCCTCTTGAGGAGTCCTATATGTGTGGGTTAGGAAAGGTTGAGCAGCTACTTTTTACTCTGCCACCATCTTAACCTGGAAGCTCTCCATGTATTCTTATTAATAACTATTTTTATTGTATTATGATCTGATGAGGTTGTATTTATTATTTTTGCTTTTTTTGAATTTGTTTGCCATGTTCCTATGCCCTAGTACATGGTCTATCTCTGTGAAGGTTCCATGTGCTGTTGAAAAGAAGGTGTATTCCTTTTTGTCTGTATGTGTTTTCTCCATATATCTATTAATTCTAATTTTTTTTGGATTTCATTCACCTCTCTTATCTCTTATTTATTTTTTTGTTTGTTTATTTATCTTGATGTGATAGGGGAAGGTTGAGGTCACCCACTAGTATAGTTTTGCTTTTTATTTTGTCTTTGAGCTTCACTAGCTTTTCCTTTAGTAATTTGGAAGCTATACTGTTTGGTGCATACATGTTGAGTACTGATATTTATTCATTATTTATATTGCCTTTTACTAGGATGTAATTACCTTTCCTATTTATTTTAACCACATCTATTTTTACTTTGACTCTGTCATAAATCATGATTGCAACTCCTGCCTTCTTTTTCTGACTTGAATCCCAATAGATTTTGCTCCACCCTTTCATTTTTATTCTATGTATGTCTGCCTGTCTCTTGTGTGTTTCTTGTAGACAATATATGATAGGATTTTGGTTTGTAATCCATTCTGCTATTTGCTTTGTTTTATGGCAAGTTCATCCCATTCACATTCAGAGTATAATTCTCAACTGTATATTCCCGAACATTTTGATTCTCTCCTTGCCCTGCCCTTTCTTCTTTCACTGTTTCCTTCTATACCAGTGTTTTGTTTTTAATCATTTCCCCTAATCCCCTCCCTTTTTGTACTTCCCTTTCTCCCCTCTCTCTTCTTATTCCCCTCTTATTCTTCTTTAGGCTCTTTTTAAGCTATTCCCCCCCATCCTCTCCCTTCCTAGTGTTGCTTCCCTCCCCACCAGTCTTTTCATTACCCTTCTACTTCTGTATAGGGCTCAAATCAATTTTCTGCCCCAATGGATCTGATTGTTCTTTCCTCTTTAAGTTAATTTCTTTTTTTTTAATATTTTTTTTTAATTTTTTAAACCCTTAACTTCTGTGTATTGACTTATAGGTGGAAGATTGGTAATGGTAGGCAATGGGGGTCAAGTGATTTGCCCAGGGTCACACAGCTGGGAAGTGTCTGAGGCCGGATTTGAACCTAGGACCTCCTGTCTCTAGGCCTGGCTCTCAATCCACTGAGCTACCCAGCTGCCCCCTCTTTAAGTTAATTTTAATGCACTTAGGTATTAAATATTTTATCTCTCCAACCTCTTTACCCTTCTAGTATATTGTTTATTCTTCTCTGTTCACCCCACGATCTTCTTTATGGAATATGAATTTACTCTATTTTATTTGTTTTCCTAATTTCCTTAATATTGCCTTCTTTTCTCCCCTCTATTTTTGTATATATTTATACACACACATACATACATGTATATATATATATATATATATATATATATATATATAT